>NC_134268.1:91504062-91605469 GCF_031893055.1 Leptodactylus fuscus
TTTTTATGTAAAATCTGGATACATTTGTAGCAAACTGTATACAAGTTGTTGTATCTAGATGTAATTGCTCAGATTATTAAGAAAATGAGCCACAGTAAAGGTAATTATTAACTTCTGCTTTTTTATTTTTATATATGAACGAAATAGTATTTTTCCATGTTTTAAGTATCCCTTAATAATTGGTGAGTATAGTGGTAGTAGTCTTTACTAATATCTTACCTAGTTTAAGTGTGTACATGAAAATCCCATTGATCTTGTTTTCTCTCTTTTACAGAACAAATACTCTTTGTGCCTGAATCACACAGAGCTAATACTTTGACCCAGACCCATCAATCTACCTCAAACTGGATAATGATCCTGCAATCAGTTTCTTTCAGGGGAATCTATAAATTTCCCAAGATCCTGTTCTTTTTTGAAGGACTCCTTATGTTCATTGCCATTTGGTCAAATAGACTCTTTTTCAATGGCTAAATATTCAGACACATGGTTCATTTTGTGCGGAGACACCGGGTGCTCTCTGTTGATTTCCGATATTGTGGTCTTTAAAAGAAATCTTCATAGTACTTGGCCAAGCACAGAGGGTTTCCAGTTTGTCACACCGTGTCACAGGCCTCTCATTACATTGACCCATCTTATGAGTGAATGGTGTTTCTTCTTGTAATCCATGGGCTAACTACTAGAGCAAATAAGGCGGCAACAACTAAATCCCTTTGTATTAAGTGAAAGCTGTGCAACATAATTAAAGGAGCCGCTGCTCCCAAAAGAGATTAAGACACATTAGTAGGTCATTACAAGGAGCATGAGGAGTGGAAACGGTGACATTTATCTGATATTCTCATCTATAACCATTCTATTGTTCTGTCCCAATAAGGATAAGGACTCATGCAATGAGTAAATGACTAGCAATAGTGTGGAGCTTGTACTGGAATATCATTGATATTACAAGCAATCTTTTTATTACAGTACAATGTATGTACAATATGACCATCTAGGTAATTGTTATTTATATAATGCTAATATTATTTACATAAGTATTCATGTAGATCAGGGTCTTTGACATTGCATTGAGCTTAAATGGTCATTTTGAAGAACTCTCCTTCAGTTTCTGAATGACTAACTCCGTTTGGAAATGTTTAGCAATAAACAGAAGGGTCATGGGCAGGACCTATCATTGATAATTAATAGAGATGAGCGAACAGTGTTCTATCGAACACATGTTCGATCGGATATCAGGGTGTTCGCCATGTTCGAATCGAATCGAACACCACGTGGTAAAGTGCGCCAAAATTCGATTCCCCTCCCACCTTCCCTGGCGCCTTTTTTGCACCAATAACAGCGCAGGGGAGGTGGGACAGGAACTACGACACTGGGGGCATTGAAAAAAATTGGAAAAAGTCATTGGCTGCCGAAATCAGGTGACCTCCATTTTAGACGAATAGTGGATTTCAAATCCGGGTCATATGAGAATGTGAACTTTGTGACTATGAGACAGGGATAGCTGTACAGGCAGGGATAGCTAGGGATAACCTTTATTTAGGGGGGAATGTTATTAAAAATAACTTTTTGGGGCTCTATCGGGTGTGTAATTGTGATTTTTGTGAGATAAACTTTTTCCCATAGGGATGCATTGGCCAGCGCTGATTGGCCGAATTCCGTACTCTGGCCAATCAGTGCTGGCCAATGCATTCTATTAGCTTGATGAAGCAGAGTGTGCACAAGGGTTCAAGCGCACCCTCGGCTCTGATGTAGCAGAGCCGAGGCTGCACAAGGGTTCAAGCGCACCCTCGGCTCTGATGTAGGAGAGCCGAGGGTGCACTTGAACCCTTGTGCACCCTCAGCTCTGCTACATCAGAGCCGAGGGTGCGCTTGAACCCTTGTGCACACTCTGCTTCATCAAGCTAATAGAATGCATTGGCCAGCGCTGATTGGCCAATGTATTCTATTAGCCTGATGAAGTAGAGCTGAATGTGTGTGCTAAGCACACACATTCAGCTCTACTTCATCGGGCTAATAGAATGCATTGGCCAGCGCTGATTGGCCAGAGTACGGAACTCGACCAATCAGCGCTGGCTCTGCTGGAGGAGGCGGAGTCTAAGATCGCTCCACACCAGTCTCCATTCAGGTCCGACCTTAGACTCCGCCTCCTCCGGCAGAGCCAGCGCTGATTGGCCGAATTCCGTACTCTGGCCAATCAGCACTGGCTAATGCATTGTATTGGCTTGATGAAGCAGTGCTGAATGTGTGTGCTTAGCACACACATTCAGCTCTACTTCATCGGGCTAATAGAATGCATTGGCCAGCGCTGATTGGCCGAATTCCGTACTCTGGCCAATCAGCACTGGCTAATGCATTGTATTGGCTTGATGAAGCAGTGCTGAATGTGTGTGCTTAGCACACACATTCAGCTCTACTTCATCGGGCTAATAGAATGCATTGGCCAATCAGCGCTGGCCAATGCATTCTATTAGCGTGAACTGAGTTTGCACAGGGGTTCTAGTGCACCCTCGGCTCTGCTACATCAGATTGCTACATCTGATGTAGCAGTGCCGAGTGTGCATCAGATGTGTAGTTGAGCAAAACTGACTCAGCACTGCTAAGTCTGCATTCGCATAGGAATGCATTGGCCAGCCTTCGGCCAATCAGCGCTGGCTCTGCCGGAGGAGGCGGAGTCTAAGGTCGGACCTGAATGGAGACTGGTGTGGAGCGATCTTAGACTCCGCCTCCTCCAGCAGAGCCAGCGCTGATTGGCCGAATTCCGTACTCTGGCCAATCAGCACTGGCTAATGCATTGTATTGGCTTGATGAAGCAGTGCTGAATGTGTGTGCTTAGCACACACATTCAGCTCTACTTCATCGGGCTAATAGAATGCATTGGCCAATCAGCGCTGGCCAATGCATTCTATTAGCGTGAACTGAGTTTGCACAGGGGTTCTAGTGCACCCTCGGCTCTGCTACATCAGATTGCTACATCTGATGTAGCAGTGCCGAGTGTGCATCAGATGTGTAGTTGAGCAAAACTGACTCAGCACTGCTAAGTCTGCATTCGCATAGGAATGCATTGGCCAGCCTTCGGCCAATCAGCGCTGGCTCTGCCGGAGGAGGCGGAGTCTAAGGTCGGACCTGAATGGAGACTGGTGTGGAGCGATCTTAGACTCCGCCTCCTCCAGCAGAGCCAGCGCTGATTGGCCGAATTCCGTACTCTGGCCAATCAGCACTGGCCAATGCATTTCTATGGGGAAAAGTTAGCTTGCGAAAATCGCAAACTGACAGGGATTTCCATGAAATAAAGTGACTTTTATGCCCCCAGACATGCTTCCGCTGCTGTCCCAGTGTCATTCCAGGGTGTTGGTATCATTTCCTGGGGTGTCATAGTGGACTTGGTGACCCTCCAGACACGAATTTGGGTTTCCCCCTTAACGAGTTTATGTTCCCCATAGACTATAATGGGGTTCGAAACCCATTCGAACACTCGAACAGTGAGCGGCTGTTCGAATCGAATTTCGAACCTCGAACATTTTAGTGTTCGCTCATCTCTAATAATTAAATTATTTCTTGGCTAATATCAGATTGATGGGGTGACTGAGGAGCAACGTTGCTCTAGAAAAGGCACCGCTCCATGCACTGTGTATTTCCGATGTATAGTACTGCAAATTCCTCCTGGAGCTAGATTACTATAATATACACTAGAAATCAGAGTGAATTGTAAGACGAAATATACAATATAACAGATTGTATAAAAGCTCATACATTTTAATTTCAGGAACAGTGTTCCAGGCCAGGGACGCTTCTTGTTAGGCCCTAACTTGGTCATTTTCATGGCTTGAGTTGAAGGCCCTGGAAATCTAGTAAATGTAAAAAAGGAACTGTGGGCACAAAAGTTGAGTTTAGCTAGGGGTTAGTTATTGGCTGGCATGTATAACCATCAAGTCAAACGACATGGAAGCTGGGCAAGTATTATGGGCAGTAGAGCTTTATACAGGATATAATATAACATAGCTCTTATGAAACAAAATAACAACAAAGACAGCTTTTACTCTACCAACAATCCTACAGAATGTCATAACATGATAACCGGACTGTAGGATGTAAGACAGAAGATGGAAGTCTATCACCTAAACAATTAAGGGTTAATTTCATAAAATGCAGTAGCTAGTAAATATACAGTTTTTTTCCCCCTCATTTTCAAATAACCATTTGAAGTAAACCTCTGCACTGTTTTCCACCATATCGCAGTGTGTTTTGTTAGACTATTTTCTCGGAAAGCATTGTGCCGCTATTGATTGCTGCTTCATGTAATACATGTACAGATGGCAGGCCAGTGTGTGACTGTGCCGGGCTGCATGTGTGAACAAAAAGCCAATGAAAAATCAAGAACAGTTGAAAGGGGAACGAGCCAGCAATGCTGACAGCACAATAACTTATTGTCAGAAGTGTTCCTAAAGGGATGGTAATTAGACTTTGCTGCGGCTTACTTTCTACAATCACCAACAAGAGTTGCTTTTTGGAAAATGAGTTTTTCTTTCATCTGCTAAAAAAAAAAAAAAGCAATGGACTATTTCTAGTATTATGTGCCTAGAATTTTTAAGATTAAGCTATTTATGCTTGTACTGCACATAATCGGATGGCATGTTTACTTACCTTTATCTGGAAATAATGATAATGGAAAGATAATGGATGGATAGATAGATAGATAGATAGATAGATAGATAGATAGATAGATAGATAGATAGATAGATGGCAGAGAGATGATAGATAGAGAGATAGGTAGGTAGATAGATAGATAGATATTACATATGCAACTCAGTATTTTGTTACATTTCTCTAACCATGTCAGGGAAGAGAGATATTCAGTTTCAGTGTTTTTAATGAGATTATTGGGGGTAAAAGCTTCTATAGAAGTATAATGGAGGGGGTGTACATCTCACCCAGACTACTCAGGCGGGTGAGATGAGAAAACTCCAGGAATGTTTGTTCTCAGCAGACAACTTTCGTCTGCTGAGCATTTTGGTAAATGCTCAGTACTGGGCTGGATTTTTAGGAATGGCAGGTAGGTTGGTAGAGGGACCTGTCATTCCACCCCCCCCTCCAGTCCACACTTTGGGGATGTTCCGGCAGCGACTCAGCTGCAGAGAGTCTCCTCGTCAAGGAGGCTTAAGAAGTCAGCTCCAGCAGCAACACTTTGGCAGAGCTTGGCTGGAGTGCCAAACAGAGAGGTCATATTTTTGGAGCTGTGTCCTGAATGATTCTACTGGCTTTTGGATTTCTGTTATTCTAGGTGAGGTAACCTATTCTTATGTTTAGTTAGAGCCTGGCCAGGCAGGTATTTATTTTTTTATTGTTTCCTTTTGTTAGTGCACTACCTTTTGAGTGAAAATAAAACTCTACCTTTGTTTTTGGACTAAAAAATCTGGACTTTTGTGTCTATGCCACCCCACCTAGCAACCCCAGACCCTGACACCTGTTAATGCCATTGCCCATCATTTCACCATTTTAATAGTTTTTGTGGAGCCTCCTCATACCCTGAACATGTCTCTAAGGTATAACTTGTTATACGATGCTACAAGCACATATTATGTACCGAATAGAAATGAGTGAACTGGTTTGTATCAAACTGATATCAGTTAGAACCTATTGTGTTTAGATTTGCATAAAAATAAATGGTGACCATCATATCAAAGAATAGAGAAATCAGAATCACATAGATACATAGTTACATAGTAGAAGAGTTTGGATGAAGACATTAGTCCATCAAGCCCAACCTATAACCCTACAATTCCCTACAGTGTTGATCCAGGGGAAGGCAAAAAAAAAACCGTGAGGCTCATGCCAATTGCCCTATTTCAGGGGAAAAAATTCCTTCCCAACTCCAATCTGGCAGTCAGTATAAAAAACCTGGATCAACGTGTCCTTAAAATCTAGAGTCCATAACCTGTTATATTTTTCTCTTCAAGAAAGGCATCCAGGCCCTCTTTGAACTTGTTCAGTGAATCCACCATCACCACTTCCTGGGGCAGAGAATTCCAGAGCCTCACTGTTCTTACTGTGAAGAATCCCCTTCTATGTTTCTGGTGAAACCTTCTCTGCTCCAGACATAGAGGATGTCCCCTTGTCACTGTTACTGGCCTAGGAGTAAAAAGATCCTTACAAAGTTCTATGAAGTCTGGGATCAGGTAGGGTTCTCAATAATAAGCAAGCTACGCAAAGATAGAATAATACACAGATAATACAGTGTAGCGGTTAGAGATGGGTGAACCGACTCGTACCAAGCTGGGTTCAAACCAAATATTTCAAATTGTTAATTTTTTTCTTTACAAACATGAACAAATTGAAATTACTCTGTTATCTCTTTTCGGCCTTCTTGTGGCATTTGGGGTTATTTCTGAGTCCTGAGTCCTGAGTCCTGAGATCATTGTCTATCCGAACTCTATCCGATCCCAATTCCGATCCTAATGCAAGTCAATGGGATTTTTGAATGATCGAAAATTGGATTTTACAAACGATCCTGTTCACTACACAGCGTGGAGTCCAAAAATTGAAGGCTTCAATTTTTGGACTCCACGCTATGTAGTGATTCAAAAATCTGCCGGCTACTTAGTCCCCCCACTTACCTACATAGAACCACTTCCTCCTCCCTTCCCGGTGTGTACGCCGCTCCCTGGAGCTCTGAGTGCCCCCTCCTCCCTAGGCTAGTGTTACTAATGCTGGGATAAGGCGGGGCTTGTTGTGGCTTAGGAGAGTATGGGCGGGTACAGGGTGGGGAGACATGAGTGCATCACTCACGCCTCCCCTCCCTGTACCCACCCACACTCTCCTAAGCCACTACAAGCTCCGTCTACTCTCAGCGTCAGTAACACTAGCCTAGGGAGACAGGGGCGTGCATGGCGCTTTGCCGGCGTGTGAAAGAGAGGAGAGGACAAAGAACAATGGCCTGGAGCTCCGGGGAGCGGCAGCGGCTCTGTGCAGGTAAGTGGGTTGAGCGATCGAGATCGGAATTCCCATCCTGATCTTTTAATGCGGGATTGGAAATTAATTCGACTACCAAGCAGGATCCAATATTTTCCAATCCCGATCACTCAACCCTACTCTAGACCGAATCCAGAAAGTTTTGCTCCTCTCTAGTTCTAGAAAACAATGATGAGGATGACTGGTCTGAAATCTTCCAGAATGTGCATGAATCCTTGACTTACAGAAATACTCAAAAAAGATCTATAAAGTTTTGCACCATGGGTCCAGATGTGCAGAATTACATTTAATGATTCCATCAGTAGACCCTATTTGTGAGTAAGATTCAGGTTAATCTCATCCACAGCTTGCAGAAAAAAAGAGTTGTGGAAAAGCTGCATTCTTAAAAACACACACTTAAAAAAAAAGCAGCATGTTAGATTTAGCTGTGGAATTGCAAGGGTTTCCCCTATATATTGAATAAGGGAAATAAAAAAAATCAATGAAAAACGTTGCCGAAACAATAAGTATGGGTAACCTTTTCTACATAGAACAAAACTGGCGTTATTATGGGTCATCAGGCCGCTGTGACTGCTGAGGCCCAACCAAAGTCCTCAGCAGTCTCTGACATCATTCAGGAGGCCCAAAGATCCAGGCAGGAGCCCAGGAGAAGTGAGTAACATTGTTGTTAGTTATATTTAATCTCCACCTTTTGGCCTCTGCTTATTTTACTCTGGTGTCTGAAGAGACACCAGTGTATAATAATAGTTGATGGGTGCCGAACCCCACTAGGGGACCACTATGGGACATAATACTGTGTGGATTGGCCACCATGGGATACTATACTGTGTGGAGTGGCTACTGTGGTACATTATAATGTGTGGATGTGTCAACATAGGACATCATGCTATGTGGAGAGCTGCATTGGGACATAATACTGTATGGAAGCCACTATGGGACATTGTGCAGTGTGAAGGGGCCACTGTGGGACATTATATTATATGGGGGGCTGCATTAGGATGTTATACTGTATAGAGGACACTATGGAACATTATGCTGCGCACTATGGGAAATTATTCTGAAAGAGGTTGTCCAGAAATGCACATTACACTGATAATCAACATACATTTCTTACGTATATCACATTTGTAAATTCAGGGATAAACAACTTAGAAGTCTAATGCAAATAAGGCAGTTGGTGAACTGGGGGTGGGCCTGGAGCACTGCTTTTATTGCTTAAGTAGTATGGGTGATGTCCTGGATCAGCTCTTACAGCATGGGGGGGGGGGGTGTCAAAGGCAAGAGATGGTAAGAGTTTGAGTGACAAGAGCAGTGCTCAGGGAACAGAAGGTCGACCCCCAGTGCACAAACTGCCTCAGTTGCATAAGACTTCACTGTTTTTTATTGTGCTGGGGTGCTTGGGAACTTCAGAGATAATGATTCCAAGGACCCACTCTCCATCTTGGCAAGACCTGAGCATGTCCATGTAAAATTTAGCCATAAAATCCAATCATCTAGAACATTTGTAAATCATCCCATAAGAAAAGGCGCCTAGTGTCCAGTGATCGCTTCAAAGTCACCTCGAAATGGACTTGTATTTTGAATGTTAGGACCTATCATTATTAGAGATAAGCAGACAGTAAAATATTCGATATTCATTTCGAACAGCCGCTCAATATTCGACTATTCGAACGAATATCGAACCCCATTATAGTCTATGGGGAAAAATGCTTTGTTTCAGGGGATCCCACCATTCGACTCAGGAGAGTCACCAAGTCCACTACCACACCCCAGGAAATGATGCCAACACCCTGGAATGCAACTAGGACAGCAGGGGAAGCATAGCTGGGGGCATCTAACATGTCCAAGTCACTGTATTATGTCGGGATCCCTGTCAGCTTGCGATATGCGCGAGCTGACTTTTTCCCATAGGAATGCATTGACCAGCATTGTTTGGCCGAATGCCATACAGAGTACAATATTTGGCCAATCAACGCTGGTTCTGCCGGAGGCTCGTCTGTGAGGAGGCAGAGTCTAATATCGGACCAGAATGGAGACTGCTGTGGACCGATCTTAGACTCCGCCTCCACCGGCAGAACCAGCGTTGATTGGCCGAATGCTATACTCTGTATTGCTTTCGGCCAATCAACACTGGTCAATGCATTCCTATGCCGAGATGTAGCAGAGCTGGCCGTGTGCTCAGCTCGGTACTCCGAAGATGCAGTCGAGCTGAGCGCACGGCCAGCACTGCTGCATCGGAGATGAAGCACAGCTGGCCGTGTGCTGAGCTCGGCTACTCCGGAGATGCATCGGAGCTGAGCGCACGGCCAGCACTGCTACATCGGAGATGAAGCAGGCTGGCTGTGCGCTGAGCTCGGCTACTCCGGAGATGCAGCCGAGCTGAGCGCACGGCCAGCACTCCTACATCGGAGATGAAGCAGAGCTGGCCGTGCGCTCAGCTCTGCTACACCACTGATGTAGCAGAGCTGAGTGTGCGCTGAGCTCTGCTACACACAAAATGCAGCAGAGCTGAGTGTGCAGCAGGGTTCAATGCACACTCAGCACTGCTACATCTCAGATGCAGCAGAGCTGAGTGTGCGTTGAACCCTGCTGCACACTCAGCTCTCCTGCATCTCAGATGTAGCAGTGCTGAGTGTGTGTTGAACCCTGCTGCACAATCAGCTCTGCTGCATCTGTGTGTGCTGAGCTCTGCTGCTTCTCAATGTAGCAGAGCTGTGTCAGCACTGCTACATCTGAGTTTGGACCACAATGGAAACTGCTGTGGCCCAATCTTAGACTCCACCTCCTCTGACAGAACTAACGTTGATTGGCCGAATGCTGTACTCTATATGGCATTTGGCCAATCAACGCTGGTCAATGCATTCCTATGGGAAAAAGTCAGCTCGCACATATCGCAAGCTGACAGGCATCTCGACCAGATAGAGCCCCAAACAGCTTGGTGAGTGACATTCCCACCTAAATAAAGGTAATTCCTAGCTAACCCTGCCAGTACATCTATCCCTGTCTCACAGTCACATAGTTCACAGTCTCAAATTAATCGAATGTTAAATCCACTATTCATATAAATTGGAGGTCACCTGATTTAGCCAGCCAATTACTTTTTCCATTTTTTTTTTTCGATGCCTCCATTGTCGTAGTTCCTGTCCCACCTCCCCTGCACAGTTATTGGTGCAAAAAAAGCACCAGGGAAGGTGGAAGGGGATACGAATTTTTACTGCGTTTGCCTCGTGCTATTCGATTCCAATCGATTACCCCGAACGTCCTGACATTCGATCGAATATGTATTCGATCGAACAGTGTTCGCTCATCTCTAATTATTATGTGTCCGCACTTAGCCCCATCAGACAATCCTCTGGTGCTGTAGTGGGTCAGTCCAACGCTGACTACATTTCTCCTGTAACAATTACTACATGGGAAACTTATGGCCATCTAGGAGCAGCCCATCACTGCAGCACCCACATTCTGAAATGAGTTGTCCAATACCCTTGACTGGTCTCATTGAGAAAGTCATCATAATATCCCTGCAAGTAAGGAACACAGTACCTGGACACACTAAGGCATAGAAAATAGTAAATCCAGTATCTCAATAAACATTTACATTTCTCCTGGTCATGATATAGATTTTTATTAAACTGGACCCAGCTGTGAATCTATAGCTGCTTTCCATCCTTTAGGAGTTTAAGCTATAATTCTTGCCACAACTGTATAGTTGTAGAATATAATGTCTATATTGTTTCTTTCTGATTTCCATGACTACAATGTAGCTGATTATATCTTTATATGTTAAATAAAATTATTTAAATGACTTATTACTATAAAAATGTATGAAGTCGTTGTAAAAAACGAAGAAAGATTCCCAGATCAATCAATTAAGGAGCAATATAAGAATCCTGAATGGTACAGTAACTCTCTGTCAAGAAGCAGGCGTGAGGCCATATATTTTTAGACTATACTGAAAGGAATGTGTCTTTTACTTAGCATTTTATGGTTTACCACAAGATGCAATTTTCTGGCCTTACATGCAGTAGTAACAAAAGTCAGAGAGATTTTATGATAGCTGCCACAGTTCCTAAATGATGGCATATACTAAAATATTTATAGAACTGTAAAATCCTGATTTCTCTCCGGTAGAGCAGATGGGGTTCTAAAACCTGTTCCCAGATTGTCACATTTCTTTACCGTTTGATGACAAAACAGCCTGTTATCACTTTGGTTCCTGTGAAAATTTTAACCGGTATAATCAAGTTCTCACTCTTATCCAATTATCTTAAACATCCTGCAATGTATTAGCCAATGTCACCGACAGTACGTAGATAATTATTCTCGACAGCCCTCAACCTCTCAGACTAGGGGAGATCAGACTTATTTTGGTCCTGCTTTTCACTGCCTCTGACTTCCTTTTGACCTACATACTCATCAGACAAAACATAGCATATAGAAAGTGGAATTGTTTGCTATTGAATTATTGATTATTAATAGATAGAGATGAGCGAACAGTGTTCTATCGAACTCATGTTCGATCGGATATTAGGCTGTTCGGCATGTTCGAATCGAATCGAACACCGCGTGGTAAAGTGCGCCATTACTCGATTCCCCTCCCACCTTCCCTGGCGCCTTTTTTGCTCCAATAACAGCGCAGGGTAGGTGGGACAGGAACTACGACACCGGTGACGTTGAGAAAAGTAGGCAAAACCCATTGGCTGCCGAAAACATGTGACCTCTAATTTAAAAGAACAGCGCCGCCCAGGTTCGCGTCATTCTGAGCTTGCAATTCACCGAGGACGGAGGTTTCCGTCCAGCTAGCTAGGGCTTAGATTCTGGGTAGGCAGGGACAGGCTAGGATAGGAAGGAGAAGACAACCAACAGCTCTTATAAGAGCTAAATTCCAGGGAGAAGCTTGTCAGTGTAACGTGGCACTGACGGGCTCAATCACCGCAACCCAGCTTTCCCAGGATCCTGAATGGAATACACTGTCAGTGTATTCCCGTATACCCGATATATACCCCCGATACCCGTTCCAACGGTGTGACCCCCACCTTCACCCCAGAAATACCCTGCAAGTCCCCTAGCAATAGAATTGGGGCTATATACACCCACTATTTTTGCTACTGCCATATAGTGCCAGTTTCTGACTGGTAATTCAAAGAATATATTGTGGTTACGTGCACCCACAAT
The DNA here is from genome assembly GCF_031893055.1 of Leptodactylus fuscus. NCBI lineage: Eukaryota > Metazoa > Chordata > Amphibia > Anura > Leptodactylidae > Leptodactylus > Leptodactylus fuscus. Next base: position 91,516,201 of record NC_134268.1, read on the forward strand.
TTTTACTACTGGTATACAGTGCCATTGTCTGACTGGGAATTCAAAGAATATATTGTGGTTACGTGCACCCACAATTTTTACTACTGGTATACAGTGCCATTGTCTGACTGGGAATTCAAAGAATATATTGGGAATACAAATACCCTCATTTCTTGCTACTGCCATATAGTGCCAGTGTCTGACTGGGAATTCAAAGAATATATTGGGGTTACGTGCACCCACAATTTTTACTACTGGTATACAGTGCCATTGTCTGACTGGGAATTCAAAGAATATATTGGGAATACAAATACCCTCATTTCTTGCTACTGCCATATAGTGCCAGTTTCTGACTGGTAATTCAAAGAATATATTGTGGTTACGTGCACCCACAATTTTTACTACTGGTATACAGTGCCATTGTCTGACTGGGAATTCAAAGAATATATTGGGAATACAAATACCCTCATTTCTTGCTACTGCCATATAGTGCCAGTGTCTGACTGGGAATTCAAAGAATATATTGGGGTTACGTGCACCCACAATTTTTACTACTGGTATACAGTGCCATTGTCTGACTGGGAATTCAAAGAATATATTGGGGTTATAAATACCCTCATTTCTTGCTACTGCCATATAGTGCCAGTTTCTGACTGGTAATTCAAAGAATATATTGTGGTTACGTGCACCCACAATTTTTACTACTGGTATACAGTGCCATTGTCTGACTGGGAATTCAAAGAATATATTGGGAATACAAATACCCTCATTTCTTGCTACTGCCATATAGTGCCAGTTTCTGACTGGTAATTCAAAGAATATATTGTGGTTACGTGCACCCACAATTTTTACTACTGGTATACAGTGCCATTGTCTGACTGGGAATTCAAAGAATATATTGGGAATACAAATACCCTCATTTCTTGCTACTGCCATATAGTGCCAGTTTCTGACTGGTAATTCAAAGAATATATTGTGGTTACGTGCACCCACAATTTTTACTACTGGTATACAGTGCCATTGTCTGACTGGGAATTCAAAGAATATATTGGGAATACAAATACCCTCATTTCTTGCTACTGCCATATAGTGCCAGTGTCTGACTGGGAATTCAAAGAATATATTGGGGTTGCGTGCACCCACAATTTTTACTACTGGTATACAGTGCCATTGTCTGACTGGGAATTCAAAGAATATATTGGGGTTATAAATACCCTCATTTCTTGCTACTGCCATATAGTGCCAGTTTCTGACTGGTAATTCAAAGAATATATTGTGGTTACGTGCACCCACAATTTTTACTACTGGTATACAGTGCCATTGTCTGACTGGGAATTCAAAGAATATATTGGGAATACAAATACCCTCATTTCTTGCTACTGCCATATAGTGCCAGTGTCTGACTGGGAATTCAAAGAATATATTGGGGTTACGTGCACCCACAATTTTTACTACTGGTATACAGTGCCATTGTCTGACTGGGAATTCAAAGAATATATTGGGAATACAAATACCCTCATTTCTTGCTACTGCCATATAGTGCCAGTGTCTGACTGGGAATTCAAAGAATATATTGGGGTTACGTGCACCCACAATTTTTACTACTGGTATACAGTGCCATTGTCTGACTGGGAATTCAAAGAATATATTGGGGTTATAAATACCCTCATTTCTTGCTACTGCCATATAGTGCCAGTTTCTGACTGGTAATTCAAAGAATATATTGTGGTTACGTGCACCCACAATTTTTACTACTGGTATACAGTGCCATTGTCTGACTGGGAATTCAAAGAATATATTGGGGTTATAAATACCCTCATTTCTTGCTACTGCCATATAGTGCCAGTTTCTGACTGGTAATTCAAAGAATATATTGGGGTTACGTGCACCCACAATTTTTACTACTGGTATACAGTGCCATTGTCTGACTGGGAATTCAAAGAATATATTGGGAATACAAATACCCTCATTTCTTGCTACTGCCATATAGTGCCAGTTTCTGACTGGTAATTCAAAGAATATATTGTGGTTACGTGCACCCACAATTTTTACTACTGGTATACAGTGCCATTGTCTGACTGGGAATTCAAAGAATATATTGGGAATACAAATACCCTCATTTCTTGCTACTGCCATATAGTGCCAGTTTCTGACTGGTAATTCAAAGAATATATTGTGGTTACGTGCACCCACAATTTTTACTACTGGTATACAGTGCCATTGTCTGACTGGGAATTCAAAGAATATATTGGGAATACAAATACCCTCATTTCTTGCTACTGCCATATAGTGCCAGTGTCTGACTGGGAATTCAAAGAATATATTGGGGTTGCGTGCACCCACAATTTTTACTACTGGTATACAGTGCCATTGTCTGACTGGGAATTCAAAGAATATATTGGGGTTATGAATACCCTCATTTCTTGCTACTGCCATATAGTGCCAGTTTCTGACTGGTAATTCAAAGAATATATTGTGGTTACGTACACCCACAATTTTTACTACTGGTATACAGTGCCATTGTCTGACTGGGAATTCAAAGAATATATTGGGAATACAAATACCCTCATTTCTTGCTACTGCCATATAGTGCCAGTGTCTGACTGGGAATTCAAAGAATATATTGGGGTTACGTGCACCCACAATTTTTACTACTGGTATACAGTGCCATTGTCTGACTGGGAATTCAAAGAATATATTGGGAATACAAATACCCTCATTTCTTGCTACTGCCATATAGTGCCAGTTTCTGACTGGTAATTCAAAGAATATATTGTGGTTACGTGCACCCACAATTTTTACTACTGGTATACAGTGCCATTGTCTGACTGGGAATTCAAAGAATATATTGGGAATACAAATACCCTCATTTCTTGCTACTGCCATATAGTGCCAGTTTCTGACTGGTAATTCAAAGAATATATTGTGGTTACGTGCACCCACAATTTTTACTACTGGTATACAGTGCCATTGTCTGACTGGGAATTCAAAGAATATATTGGGAATACAAATACCCTCATTTCTTGCTACTGCCATATAGTGCCAGTGTCTGACTGGGAATTCAAAGAATATATTGGGGTTGCGTGCACCCACAATTTTTACTACTGGTATACAGTGCCATTGTCTGACTGGGAATTCAAAGAATATATTGGGGTTATGAATACCCTCATTTCTTGCTACTGCCATATAGTGCCAGTTTCTGACTGGTAATTCAAAGAATATATTGTGGTTACGTACACCCACAATTTTTACTACTGGTATACAGTGCCATTGTCTGACTGGGAATTCAAAGAATATATTGGGAATACAAATACCCTCATTTCTTGCTACTGCCATATAGTGCCAGTGTCTGACTGGGAATTCAAAGAATATATTGGGGTTACGTGCACCCACAATTTTTACTACTGGTATACAGTGCCATTGTCTGACTGGGAATTCAAAGAATATATTGGGAATACAAATACCCTCATTTCTTGCTACTGCCATATAGTGCCAGTTTCTGACTGGTAATTCAAAGAATATATTGTGGTTACGTGCACCCACAATTTTTACTACTGGTATACAGTGCCATTGTCTGACTGGGAATTCAAAGAATATATTGGGAATACAAATACCCTCATTTCTTGCTACTGCCATATAGTGCCAGTGTCTGACTGGGAATTCAAAGAATATATTGGGGTTACGTGCACCCACAATTTTTACTACTGGTATACAGTGCCATTGTCTGACTGGGAATTCAAAGAATATATTGGGGTTATAAATACCCTCATTTCTTGCTACTGCCATATAGTGCCAGTGTCTGACTGGGAATTCAAAGAATATATTGGGGTTACGTGCACCCACAATTTTTACTACTGGTATACAGTGCCATTGTCTGACTGGGAATTCAAAGAATATATTGGGGTTATAAATACCCTCATTTCTTGCTACTGCCATATAGTGCCAGTTTCTGACTGGTAATTCAAAGAATATATTGTGGTTACGTGCACCCACAATTTTTACTACTGGTATACAGTGCCATTGTCTGACTGGGAATTCAAAGAATATATTGGGGTTATGAATACCCTCATTTCTTGCTACTGCCATATAGTGCCAGTTTCTGACTGGTAATTCAAAGAATATATTGTGGTTACGTACACCCACAATTTTTACTACTGGTATACAGTGCCATTGTCTGACTGGGAATTCAAAGAATATATTGGGAATACAAATACCCTCATTTCTTGCTACTGCCATATAGTGCCAGTGTCTGACTGGGAATTCAAAGAATATATTGGGGTTACGTGCACCCACAATTTTTACTACTGGTATACAGTGCCATTGTCTGACTGGGAATTCAAAGAATATATTGGGGTTATAAATACCCTCATTTCTTGCTACTGCCATATAGTGCCAGTTTCTGACTGGTAATTCAAAGAATATATTGTGGTTACGTGCACCCACAATTTTTACTATTGGTATACAGTGCCATTGTCTGACTGGGAATTCAAAGAATATATTGGGAATACAAATACCCTCATTTCTTGCTACTGCCATATAGTGCCAGTGTCTGACTGGGAATTCAAAGAATATATTGGGGTTACGTGCACCCACAATTTTTACTACTGGTATACAGTGCCATTGTCTGACTGGGAATTCAAAGAATATATTGGGAATACAAATACCCTCATTTCTTGCTACTGCCATATAGTGCCAGTTTCTGACTGGTAATTCAAAGAATATATTGTGGTTACGTGCACCCACAATTTTTACTACTGGTATACAGTGCCATTGTCTGACTGGGAATTCAAAGAATATATTGGGAATAAAAATACCCTCATTTCTTGCTACTGCCATATAGTGCCAGTTTCTGACTGGTAATTCAAAGAATATATTGTGGTTACGTGCACCCACAATTTTTACTACTGGTATACAGTGCCATTGTCTGACTGGGAATTCAAAGAATATATTGGGAATACAAATACCCTCATTTCTTGCTACTGCCATATAGTGCCAGTGTCTGACTGGGAATTCAAAGAATATATTGGGGTTACGTGCACCCACAATTTTTACTACTGGTATACAGTGCCATTGTCTGACTGGGAATTCAAAGAATATATTGGGGTTATAAATACCCTCATTTCTTGCTACTGCCATATAGTGCCAGTTTCTGACTGGTAATTCAAAGAATATATTGTGGTTACGTGCACCCACAATTTTTACTACTGGTATACAGTGCCATTGTCTGACTGGGAATTCAAAGAATATATTGGGAATACAAATACCCTCATTTCTTGCTACTGCCATATAGTGCCAGTTTCTGACTGGTAATTCAAAGAATATATTGTGGTTACGTGCACCCACAATTTTTACTACTGGTATACAGTGCCATTGTCTGACTGGGAATTCAAAGAATATATTGGGGTTATAAATACCCTCATTTCTTGCTACTGCCATATAGTGCCAGTTTCTGACTGGTAATTCAAAGAATATATTGGGGTTACGTGCACCCACAATTTTTACTACTGGTATACAGTGCCATTGTCTGACTGGGAATTCAAAGAATATATTGGGGTTATAAATACCCTCATTTCTTGCTACTGCCATATAGTGCCAGTTTCTGACTGGTAATTCAAAGAATATATTGTGGTTACGTGCACCCACAATTTTTACTACTGGTATACAGTGCCATTGTCTGACTGGGAATTCAAAGAATATATTGGGAATACAAATACCCTCATTTCTTGCTACTGCCATATAGTGCCAGTGTCTGACTGGGAATTCAAAGAATATATTGGGGTTACGTGCACCCACAATTTTTACTACTGGTATACAGTGCCATTGTCTGACTGGGAATTCAAAGAATATATTGGGAATACAAATACCCTCATTTCTTGCTACTGCCATATAGTGCCAGTGTCTGACTGGGAATTCAAAGAATATATTGGGGTTACGTGCACCCACAATTTTTACTACTGGTATACAGTGCCATTGTCTGACTGGGAATTCAAAGAATATATTGGGAATACAAATACCCTCATTTCTTGCTACTGCCATATAGTGCCAGTTTCTGACTGGTAATTCAAAGAATATATTGTGGTTACGTGCACCCACAATTTTTACTACTGGTATACAGTGCCATTGTCTGACTGGGAATTCAAAGAATATATTGGGAATACAAATACCCTCATTTCTTGCTACTGCCATATAGTGCCAGTGTCTGACTGGGAATTCAAAGAATATATTGGGGTTACGTGCACCCACAATTTTTACTACTGGTATACAGTGCCATTGTCTGACTGGGAATTCAAAGAATATATTGGGGTTATAAATACCCTCATTTCTTGCTACTGCCATATAGTGCCAGTTTCTGACTGGTAATTCAAAGAATATATTGTGGTTACGTGCACCCACAATTTTTACTACTGGTATACAGTGCCATTGTCTGACTGGGAATTCAAAGAATATATTGGGAATACAAATACCCTCATTTCTTGCTACTGCCATATAGTGCCAGTTTCTGACTGGTAATTCAAAGAATATATTGTGGTTACGTGCACCCACAATTTTTACTACTGGTATACAGTGCCATTGTCTGACTGGGAATTCAAAGAATATATTGGGAATACAAATACCCTCATTTCTTGCTACTGCCATATAGTGCCAGTTTCTGACTGGTAATTCAAAGAATATATTGTGGTTACGTGCACCCACAATTTTTACTACTGGTATACAGTGCCATTGTCTGACTGGGAATTCAAAGAATATATTGGGAATACAAATACCCTCATTTCTTGCTACTGCCATATAGTGCCAGTGTCTGACTGGGAATTCAAAGAATATATTGGGGTTGCGTGCACCCACAATTTTTACTACTGGTATACAGTGCCATTGTCTGACTGGGAATTCAAAGAATATATTGGGGTTATAAATACCCTCATTTCTTGCTACTGCCATATAGTGCCAGTTTCTGACTGGTAATTCAAAGAATATATTGTGGTTACGTGCACCCACAATTTTTACTACTGGTATACAGTGCCATTGTCTGACTGGGAATTCAAAGAATATATTGGGAATACAAATACCCTCATTTCTTGCTACTGCCATATAGTGCCAGTGTCTGACTGGGAATTCAAAGAATATATTGGGGTTACGTGCACCCACAATTTTTACTACTGGTATACAGTGCCATTGTCTGACTGGGAATTCAAAGAATATATTGGGGTTATAAATACCCTCATTTCTTGCTACTGCCATATAGTGCCAGTTTCTGACTGGTAATTCAAAGAATATATTGTGGTTACGTGCACCCACAATTTTTACTACTGGTATACAGTGCCATTGTCTGACTGGGAATTCAAAGAATATATTGGGGTTATAAATACCCTCATTTCTTGCTACTGCCATATAGTGCCAGTTTCTGACTGGTAATTCAAAGAATATATTGGGGTTACGTGCACCCACAATTTTTACTACTGGTATACAGTGCCATTGTCTGACTGGGAATTCAAAGAATATATTGGGAATACAAATACCCTCATTTCTTGCTACTGCCATATAGTGCCAGTTTCTGACTGGTAATTCAAAGAATATATTGTGGTTACGTGCACCCACAATTTTTACTACTGGTATACAGTGCCATTGTCTGACTGGGAATTCAAAGAATATATTGGGAATACAAATACCCTCATTTCTTGCTACTGCCATATAGTGCCAGTTTCTGACTGGTAATTCAAAGAATATATTGTGGTTACGTGCACCCACAATTTTTACTACTGGTATACAGTGCCATTGTCTGACTGGGAATTCAAAGAATATATTGGGAATACAAATACCCTCATTTCTTGCTACTGCCATATAGTGCCAGTGTCTGACTGGGAATTCAAAGAATATATTGGGGTTGCGTGCACCCACAATTTTTACTACTGGTATACAGTGCCATTGTCTGACTGGGAATTCAAAGAATATATTGGGGTTATGAATACCCTCATTTCTTGCTACTGCCATATAGTGCCAGTTTCTGACTGGTAATTCAAAGAATATATTGTGGTTACGTACACCCACAATTTTTACTACTGGTATACAGTGCCATTGTCTGACTGGGAATTCAAAGAATATATTGGGAATACAAATACCCTCATTTCTTGCTACTGCCATATAGTGCCAGTGTCTGACTGGGAATTCAAAGAATATATTGGGGTTACGTGCACCCACAATTTTTACTACTGGTATACAGTGCCATTGTCTGACTGGGAATTCAAAGAATATATTGGGAATACAAATACCCTCATTTCTTGCTACTGCCATATAGTGCCAGTTTCTGACTGGTAATTCAAAGAATATATTGTGGTTACGTGCACCCACAATTTTTACTACTGGTATACAGTGCCATTGTCTGACTGGGAATTCAAAGAATATATTGGGAATACAAATACCCTCATTTCTTGCTACTGCCATATAGTGCCAGTGTCTGACTGGGAATTCAAAGAATATATTGGGGTTACGTGCACCCACAATTTTTACTACTGGTATACAGTGCCATTGTCTGACTGGGAATTCAAAGAATATATTGGGGTTATAAATACCCTCATTTCTTGCTACTGCCATATAGTGCCAGTTTCTGACTGGTAATTCAAAGAATATATTGTGGTTACGTGCACCCACAATTTTTACTACTGGTATACAGTGCCATTGTCTGACTGGGAATTCAAAGAATATATTGGGGTTATGAATACCCTCATTTCTTGCTACTGCCATATAGTGCCAGTTTCTGACTGGTAATTCAAAGAATATATTGTGGTTACGTACACCCACAATTTTTACTACTGGTATACAGTGCCATTGTCTGACTGGGAATTCAAAGAATATATTGGGAATACAAATACCCTCATTTCTTGCTACTGCCATATAGTGCCAGTGTCTGACTGGGAATTCAAAGAATATATTGGGGTTACGTGCACCCACAATTTTTACTACTGGTATACAGTGCCATTGTCTGACTGGGAATTCAAAGAATATATTGGGGTTATAAATACCCTCATTTCTTGCTACTGCCATATAGTGCCAGTTTCTGACTGGTAATTCAAAGAATATATTGTGGTTACGTGCACCCACAATTTTTACTACTGGTATACAGTGCCATTGTCTGACTGGGAATTCAAAGAATATATTGGGAATACAAATACCCTCATTTCTTGCTACTGCCATATAGTGCCAGTGTCTGACTGGGAATTCAAAGAATATATTGGGGTTACGTGCACCCACAATTTTTACTACTGGTATACAGTGCCATTGTCTGACTGGGAATTCAAAGAATATATTGGGAATACAAATACCCTCATTTCTTGCTACTGCCATATAGTGCCAGTTTCTGACTGGTAATTCAAAGAATATATTGTGGTTACGTGCACCCACAATTTTTACTACTGGTATACAGTGCCATTGTCTGACTGGGAATTCAAAGAATATATTGGGAATAAAAATACCCTCATTTCTTGCTACTGCCATATAGTGCCAGTTTCTGACTGGTAATTCAAAGAATATATTGTGGTTACGTGCACCCACAATTTTTACTACTGGTATACAGTGCCATTGTCTGACTGGGAATTCAAAGAATATATTGGGAATACAAATACCCTCATTTCTTGCTACTGCCATATAGTGCCAGTGTCTGACTGGGAATTCAAAGAATATATTGGGGTTACGTGCACCCACAATTTTTACTACTGGTATACAGTGCCATTGTCTGACTGGGAATTCAAAGAATATATTGGGGTTATAAATACCCTCATTTCTTGCTACTGCCATATAGTGCCAGTTTCTGACTGGTAATTCAAAGAATATATTGTGGTTACGTGCACCCACAATTTTTACTACTGGTATACAGTGCCATTGTCTGACTGGGAATTCAAAGAATATATTGGGAATACAAATACCCTCATTTCTTGCTACTGCCATATAGTGCCAGTTTCTGACTGGTAATTCAAAGAATATATTGTGGTTACGTGCACCCACAATTTTTACTACTGGTATACAGTGCCATTGTCTGACTGGGAATTCAAAGAATATATTGGGGTTATAAATACCCTCATTTCTTGCTACTGCCATATAGTGCCAGTTTCTGACTGGTAATTCAAAGAATATATTGGGGTTACGTGCACCCACAATTTTTACTACTGGTATACAGTGCCATTGTCTGACTGGGAATTCAAAGAATATATTGGGGTTATAAATACCCTCATTTCTTGCTACTGCCATATAGTGCCAGTTTCTGACTGGTAATTCAAAGAATATATTGTGGTTACGTGCACCCACAATTTTTACTACTGGTATACAGTGCCATTGTCTGACTGGGAATTCAAAGAATATATTGGGAATACAAATACCCTCATTTCTTGCTACTGCCATATAGTGCCAGTGTCTGACTGGGAATTCAAAGAATATATTGGGGTTACGTGCACCCACAATTTTTACTACTGGTATACAGTGCCATTGTCTGACTGGGAATTCAAAGAATATATTGGGAATACAAATACCCTCATTTCTTGCTACTGCCATATAGTGCCAGTTTCTGACTGGTAATTCAAAGAATATATTGTGGTTACGTGCACCCACAATTTTTACTACTGGTATACAGTGCCATTGTCTGACTGGGAATTCAAAGAATATATTGGGAATACAAATACCCTCATTTCTTGCTACTGCCATATAGTGCCAGTTTCTGACTGGTAATTCAAAGAATATATTGTGGTTACGTGCACCCACAATTTTTACTACTGGTATACAGTGCCATTGTCTGACTGGGAATTCAAAGAATATATTGGGAATACAAATACCCTCATTTCTTGCTACTGCCATATAGTGCCAGTGTCTGACTGGGAATTCAAATAATATATTGGGGTTACGTGCACCCACAATTTTTACTACTGGTATACAGTGCCATTGTCTGACTGGGAATTCAAAGAATATATTGGGGTTATAAATACCCTCATTTCTTGCTACTGCCATATAGTGCCAGTTTCTGACTGGTAATTCAAAGAATATATTGGGGTTACGTGCACCCACAATTTTTACTACTGGTATACAGTGCCACTGTCTGACTGGGAATTCAAAGAATATATTGGGGTTATAAATACCCTCATTTCTTGCTACTGCCATATAGTGCCAGTTTCTGACTGGTAATTCAAAGAATATATTGTGGTTACGTGCACCCACAATTTTTACTACTGGTATACAGTGCCATTGTCTGACTGGGAATTCAAAGAATATATTGGGAATACAAATACCCTCATTTCTTGCTACTGCCATATAGTGCCAGTGTCTGACTGGGAATTCAAAGAATATATTGGGGTTACGTGCACCCACAATTTTTACTACTGTTATACAGTGCCATTGTCTGACTGGGAATTCAAAGAATATATTGGGAATACAAATACCCTCATTTCTTGCTACTGCCATATAGTGCCAGTTTCTGACTGGTAATTCAAAGAATATATTGGGGTTACGTGCACCCACAATTTTTACTACTGGTATACAGTGCCAATTTCTAACTAGGAATTCAAAATGCGCAAGGCTCCCGGAAAGGGACGTGGACGAGGCCGTGGGCGAGGTCGGGGGAATGGTTCTGGGGAGCAAGGTAGCAGTGAAGCCACAGGGCGTCCCGTGCCTACTCCTGTGGGGCAGCAAGCATTGCGCCACTCCACAGTGCCAGGGTTGCTTGCCACATTAACTAAACTGCAGGGTACAAACCTTAGTAGGCCCGAGAACCAGGAACAGGTCTTGCAATGGCTGTCAGAGAACGCTTACAGCACATTGTCCAGCAGCCAGTCAGACTCTGCCTCCTCTCCTCCTATTACCCAACAGTCTTGTCTTCCTTCCTCCCAAAATTCCGAAGCTTTACAGAACAATAACCCAAACTGTCCCTGCTCCCCAGAGCTGTTCTCCGCTCCTTTCATTGTCCCTCAACCTGCCTCTCCACGTCACGATTCCATGAACCTAACAGAGGAGCATCTGTGTCCAGATGCTCAAACACTAGAGTCTCCTCCATCTCCGTTCGATTTGGTGGTGGATGACCAGCAACCCACCCTCATCGACGATGATGTGACGCAGTTGCCGTCAGGGCATCCAGTTGACCGGCGCATTGTGCGGGAGGAGGAGATGAGACAGGAGTTGGAAGAGGAAGTGGTGGATGATGAGGACACTGACCCGACCTGGACAGGGGGGATGTCAAGCGGGGAAAGTAGTGTGGATGTTGAGGCAGGTGCAGCACCAAAAAGGGTAGCTAGAGGCAGAGGCAGAGGTCAGCAGCTTAGGCGAAGCCAGGCCACACCCGGAATCTCCCAAGATGTTCCAGTTCGTACCCAGCCCCGAAAAACTCCCACCTCGAGGGCACGTTTCTCGAAGGTGTGGAGTTTTTTCAAGGAATGCGCCGAGGACAGATATAGTGTTGTCTGCACAATTTGCCTCTCGAAATTGATTAGGGGCTCTGAGAAGAGCAACCTGTCCACCACTTCAATGCGCCGTCATTTGGAATCCAAGCACTGGAATCAGTGGCAGGCAGCAACGGCAGGACAAAGGCCGCCTGCCGTTCACGCCACTGCCACTGCCTCTGCCTCTGCCTCTGCCACTGCCACTGCTGACTGTGCTGGCGATGCACTCCAGAGGACGAGCCAGGACACCACTTCATCTGCCTCCGCCACTTTGTTGACTTCTACCTCATCCTCCCCTGGTCCTGTCTTATCTCCTTCTCCTGCACCATCAAAGGCACCATCAGGCGTTTCTTTACAACAACCCACCATCTCTCAGACATTGGAGCGGCGGCAGAAATACACTGCTAACCACCCACACGCGCAAGCCTTGAACGCCAACATCGCTAAACTGGTGGCCCAGGAGATGTTGGCGTTCCGGCTTGTTGAAACTCCCGCCTTCCTGGACCTGATGGCAACTGCGGCACCTCGCTATGCCGTCCCTAGCCGTCACTACTTCTCCCGGTGTGCCGTCCCCGCCTTGCACCAGCACGTGTCACTCAACATCAGGCGGGCCCTTAGTTCCGCGCTTTGCACAAAGGTCCACTTGACCACCGACGCGTGGACAAGTGCATGCGGACAGGGACGCTACATTTCACTGACGGCACACTGGGTGAATGTAGTTGAGGCTGGGACTGCTTCCCAAACTGGCCCGGTGTACCTCGTCTCCCCGCCTAACATTCCTGGCAGGGACACGAGAAGAACACCCCCCTCCTCCTCCTCCTCTACCGCCTCCTCCTCCGCCACCGCCTCCTCCTCCGCTGTTAGATTGACCCCAGCTACGAGTTGGAAACGTTGCAGCACTGGCGTTGGTAGACGTCAGCAGGCTGTGCTGAAGCTGATCAGCTTGGGGGACAGACAGCACACTGCCTCCGAGGTGAGGGATGCCCTCCTCGATGAGACGGCAATATGGTTTGAGCCGCTGCACCTGGGCCCAGGCATGGTCGTTTGTGATAACGGCCGGAACCTGGTAGCAGCTCTGGAGCTTGCCGGACTCCAACATGTTCCATGCCTGGCCCACGTCTTCAACCTAGTGGTGCAACGTTTCCTAAAGAGCTACCCCAATGTTCCAGAGCTACTGGTGAAAGTGCGGCGCATGTGCGCCCACTTTCGCAAGTCGACAGTAGCCGCTGCTAGCTTAAAATCTCTCCAGCAACGCCTGCATGTGCCACAACACCGGCTTTTGTGCGACGTCCCCACACGCTGGAACTCAACGTTTCAGATGTTGAATAGAGTGGTTGAGCAGCAGAGACCTTTGATGGAATACCAGCTACAAAACCCTAGGGTGCCACAAAGTCAGCTGCCTCAGTTTCACATCCATGAGTGGCCATGGATGAGAGACCTTTGTGACATCCTACGGGTCTTTGAGGAGTCCACAAGGAGGGTGAGCTCTGAGGATGCGATGGTGAGCCTTACAATCCCGCTCTTGTGTGTTCTGAGAGAATCCCTGATTGACATCAGGAATAACTCAGATCACACAGAGGAGTTAGGGATAGCATCCGATCCGTCACAGCTGGAGAGTAGGTCCACACATCTGTCCGCTTCACTGCGTTTAATGGAGGAGGAGGAGGAGGAGGAGGAGGAGGAAGAAGAGTTGTCCGATGATGTGATGGTGATACAGGAGGCTTCCGGGCAACTTCGAATCGTCCCATTGTTGCAGCGCGGATGGGTAGACATGGAGGATGAGGAGGAAATGGAGATTGAACTTTCCGGTGGGGCCAGAGGAGTCATGCCAACTAACACTGTGGCAGACATGGCTGAGTTCATGTTGGGGTGCTTTACAACCGACAAGCGTATTGTCAAAATCATGGAGGACAACCAGTACTGGATCTTTGCTATCCTTGACCCCCGGTATAAAAACAACATCTCGTCTTTTATTCCGGTAGAGGGGAGGGCCAATCGCATCAATGCTTGCCACAGGCAATTGGTGCAGAATATGATGGAGATGTTTCCAGCATGTGACGTTGGCGGCAGGGGGGGCAGTTCCTCCAGTAGGCAACCAAGTTCTCACCGGTCCACACAAACGAGGGGCACACTGTCTAAGGTCTGGGACACCTTGATGGCACCCCCTCGCCAAAGTGCCGCCACGGAGGGTCCTAGTGTCACCAGGCGTGAGAAGTATAGGCGCATGTTGCGGGAATACCTTTCCGACCACAGCCCTGTCCTCTCCGACCCCTCTGTGCCCTACACGTATTGGGTGTCGAAGTTGGACCTGTGGCTTGAACTTGCCCTATATGCCTTGGAGGTGCTGTCCTGTCCTGCCGCCAGCGTCCTATCTGAGAGGGTGTTCAGTGCAGCCGGTGGCATCATCACTGACAAGCGCACCCGTCTGTCAGCTGAGAGTGCCGACCGGCTCACTTTGATAAAAATGAACCACCACTGGGTAGAGCCGTCATTTTTGTGCCCACCTGTGTAAAGCACCCCAACATGAAACTCCATGTCTGTACTCAACCTCTCCAATTCCTCCGCATCCTCATACTCATCCACCATAAGCGTTGCACAATTCTGCTAATACTAGGCTCCCTCCACCCTGATTTCCCCCAACTCTGCTGGTTAGAGGCTCCCTCCACCCTGATTTCCACCAACTCTGCTGGTTAGAGGCTCCCTCCACCATGAATTTGCCCAAACTGGGCTGTTTAGAGGCTCCCTCCACCATGAATTGGTCCAAACTGGGGTTTTTAGAGGCTCCCTCCACCATGAATTGGTCCAAACTGGGCTGTTTAGCGGCTCCCTCCACCATTAATTGGTCCAAACTTGGCTGTTTAGAGGCTCCCTCCACCATTAATTGGTCCAAACTGGGCTGGTTAGAGGCTCCCTCCACCATTAATTGGTCCAAACTTGGCTGTTTAGAGGCTCCCTCCACCATTAATTGGTCCAAACTGGGCTGGTTAGAGGCTCCCTCCACCATGAATTGGTCCAAACTGGGCTGTTTAGCGGCTCCCTCCACCATTAATTGGTCCAAACTTGGCTGTTTAGAGGCTCCCTCCACCATTAATTGGTCCAAACTGGGCTGGTTAGAGGCTCCCTCCACCATTAATTTGCCCAAACTGGGCTGGTTAGAGGCTCCCTCCACATGAATTGGTCCAAACTGGGGTTTTTAGAGGCTCCCTCCACCATGAATTGGTCCAAACTTGGCTGTTTAGAGGCTCCCTCCACCATTAATTGGTCCAAACTGGGCTGGTTAGAGGCTCCCTCCACCATGAATTTGCCCAAACTGGGCTGGTTAGAGGCTCCCTCCACCATGAATTTGCCCAAACTGGGCTGTTTAGAGGCTCCCTCCACCATGAATTGGTCCAAACTGGGCTGGTTAGAGGCTCCCTCCACCATGAATTTCCCAAAACTTGGCTGTTTAGAGGCTCCCTCCACCATTAATTGGTCCAAACTGGGCTGTTTAGCGGCTCCCTCCACCATTAATTGGTCCAAACTTGGCTGTTTAGAGGCTCCCTCCACCATGAATTTGCCCAAACTGGGCTGTTTAGAGGCTCCCTCCACCATGAATTGGTCCAAACTGGGCTGGTTAGAGGCTCCCTCCACCATGAATTTCCCAAAACTTGGCTGTTTAGAGGCTCCCTCCACCATTAATTGGTCCAAACTGGGCTGTTTAGCGGCTCCCTCCACCATTAATTGGTCCAAACTTGGCTGTTTAGAGGCTCCCTCCACCATTAATTGGTCCAAACTGGGCTGGTTAGAGGCTCCCTCCACCATTAATTGGTCCAAACTTGGCTGTTTAGAGGCTCCCTCCACCATTAATTGGTCCAAACTGGGCTGGTTAGAGGCTCCCTCCACCATGAATTGGTCCAAACTGGGCTGTTTAGCGGCTCCCTCCACCATTAATTGGTCCAAACTTGGCTGTTTAGAGGCTCCCTCCACCATTAATTGGTCCAAACTTGGCTGTTTAGAGGCTCCCTCCACCATGAATTGGTCCAAACTGGGCTGTTTAGCGGCTCCCTCCACCATTAATTGGTCCAAACTGGGC
Source organism: Leptodactylus fuscus (assembly GCF_031893055.1). Taxonomy (NCBI): domain Eukaryota; kingdom Metazoa; phylum Chordata; class Amphibia; order Anura; family Leptodactylidae; genus Leptodactylus; species Leptodactylus fuscus. The sequence continues at coordinate 91,532,659 of NC_134268.1, forward strand.
TGGTTAGAGGCTCCCTCCACCATTAATTGGTCCAAACTGGGCTGGTTAGAGGCTCCCTCCACCATGAATTGGTCCAAACTGGGTTTTTTAGAGGCTCCCTCCACCATGAATTGGTCCAAACTGGGGTTTTTAGAGGCTCCCTCCACCATGAATTGGTCCAAACTGGGCTGTTTAGCGGCTCCCTCCACCATTAATTGGTCCAAACTGGGCTGGTTAGAGGCTCCCTCCACCATGAATGTGCCCAAACTGGGCTGTTTAGAGGCTCCCTCCACCATGAATTTGCCCAAACTGGGCTGGTTAGAGGCTCCCTCCACCATGAATTGGTCCAAACTGGGCTGTTTAGCGGCTCCCTCCACCATTAATTGGTCCAAACTTGGCTGTTTAGAGGCTCCCTCCACCATTAATTGGTCCAAACTGGGCTGGTTAGAGGCTCCCTCCACCATGAATTGGTCCAAACTGGGTTTTTTAGAGGCTCCCTCCACCATGAATTGGTCCAAACTGGGGTTTTTAGAGGCTCCCTCCACCATGAATTGGTCCAAACTGGGCTGTTTAGCGGCTCCCTCCACCATTAATTGGTCCAAACTGGGCTGGTTAGAGGCTCCCTCCACCATGAATGTGCCCAAACTGGGCTGTTTAGAGGCTCCCTCCACCATGAATTTGCCCAAACTGGGCTGGTTAGAGGCTCCCTCCACCATGAATTGGTCCAAACTGGGGTTTTTAGAGGCTCCCTCCACCATGAATTGGTCCAAACTTGGCTGTTTAGAGGCTCCCTCCACCATTAATTGGTCCAAACTGGGCTGGTTAGAGGCTCCCTCCACCATGAATTTGCCCAAACTGGGCTGGTTAGAGGCTCCCTCCACCATGAATTTGCCCAAACTGGGCTGTTTAGAGGCTCCCTCCACCATGAATTGGTCCAAACTGGGCTGGTTAGAGGCTCCCTCCACCATGAATTTCCCAAAACTTGGCTGTTTAGAGGCTCCCTCCACCATTAATTGGTCCAAACTGGGCTGGTTAGAGGCTCCCTCCACCATGAATTTGCCCAAACTGGGCTGTTTAGAGGCTCCCTCCACCATGAATTGGTCCAAACTGGGTTTTTTAGAGGCTCCCTCCACCATGAATTGGTCCAAACTGGGCTGTTTAGAGGCTCCCTCCACCATGAATTTGCCCAAACTGGGCTGGTTAGAGGCTCCCTCCACCATGAATTGGTCCAAACTGGGCTGGTTAGAGGCTCCCTCCACCATGAATTTGCCCAAACTGGGCTGTTTAGAGGCTCCCTCCACCATGAATTGGTCCAAACTGGGTTTTTTAGAGGCTCCCTCCACCATGAATTGGTCCAAACTGGGCTGTTTAGAGGCTCCCTCCACCATGAATTTGCCCAAACTGGGCTGGTTAGAGGCTCCCTCCACCATTAATTGGTCCAAACTGGGCTGGTTAGAGGCTCCCTCCACCATGAATTTGCCCAAACTGGGCTGTTTAGAGGCTCCCTCCACCATGAATTTGCCCAAACTGGGCTGGTTAGAGGCTCCCTCCACCATGAATTTGCCCAAACTGGGCTGGTTAGAGGCTCCCTCCACCATGAATTGGTCCAAACTGGGTTTTTTAGAGGCTCCCTCCACCATGAATTTGCCCAAACTGGGCTGGTTAGAGGCTCCCTCCACCATGAATTGGTCCAAACTGGGTTTTTTAGAGGCTCCCTCCACCATGAATTTGCCCAAACTGGGCTGGTTAGAGGCTCCCTCCACCATGAATTGGTCCAAACTGGGTTTTTTAGAGGCTCCCTCCACCATGAATTTGCCCACACTGGGCTGGTTAGAGGCTCCCTCCACCATGAATTGGTCCAAACTGGGGTTTTTAGAGGCTCCCTCCACCATGAATTTGCCCAAACTGGGGTGTTTAGAGGCTCCCTCCACCATGAATTTGCCCAAACTCTGCTGGTTAGAGGCTTAATCCACCCTGATTTTCAAAACAAATGTTGGTGCCAACCTCAACTTACTACAAGGGCCAAATTCACTGCTGGTGACAAGCTCTCCTCACTGCAAGTGCCAAATACACATGTTTCAAGGTGTTTTCCTACTGTCAGAGAGGTGGTATTGAGTGTGTAAAGTGTGTAGTTGTTAGGCTGTGATGTTGGGGTAATAGAGGGTCTTTGGTGTGTTAGATGCCCCCAGACATGCTTCCCCTGCTGTCCCAGTGTCATTCCAGAGGTGTTGGCATCATTTCCTGTGGTGTCATAGTGGACTTGGTGACCCTCCAGACACGGATTTGGGTTTCCCCCTTAACGAGTATCTGTTCCCCATAGACTATAATGGGGTTCGAAACCCGTTCGAACACACGAACATTGAGCGGCTGTTCGAATCGAATTTCGAACCTCGAACATTTTAGTGTTCGCTCATCTCTATTAATAGAATTTTCATGTCATCAAATAAGTTCATTAAGCAGCCTAAATAATGGGATTGGAGTAATTGTTCAATAACGTATTCGATTATGGGGCTTTTTTTATATTTAACTCTCTGATGACTGTAGTTTTCATGGGTATGAAATCTAAGCCATGCAGCATCATGTATTGCTACAATTCACTTTCTGGTTTGGAGACATTTTTCTGAATACTCTAATATATGTACCACTTGCTGCTTTTTAGCGAGAGATCATTTTATTGAACATAGAAGCCCAGATTTATTAATAGGCAATTTAAAATAGACAGGCAGTTCAAATATGTGGCAGATTTATCACAGTGGACGATTCTGGAGGTGGATGACACACATTTATTTAGTAACTGGTCATGTCTTCATGGTGTGTTTTTCTATAAATGCACTATGGCAAAACAGAAGACATGCATCCCACCACAGTTAATGGATATTTATGTGTTTGCCAAATTGGGAATACTGTATAACTGTCCAATGGCTGCATTGTTACACGAGGTTACACCATGAAAAAGGTGCACTGTGTAAAAGAACCTTTCCAAGAATTTGTTCATAGAATCCATTTGCGTTAGTCAGGTTCCATGTGTCCCCAGGAAACAGCAACCGTAACACGGGAGTTTCAGGCCCAGTCCATCAATACATGTGAGATTGTCAACGGTGAGAACAGGAGGGATACCTGTGTGTTCTGTGTCTACTTTTTCTTGTCAAATGCAATTGAGCTAAGTAAAGTCTCAGTCAATAAAGCGCATCTGGTCATTTCTTTGGCCCAAATGTGCAACATGACTCAAAACTGCCAGTACAGCGTGAGCTGTCTGTATTAGGTGTAGTTGGTATTACTGTCACCGGGTGAGGGATCTCACAATGCTGTAAGCTCAATTCACAAGAGCCATGTTCAGGTTGATAAATACAGACTACACATAGGCCATATTTCTGGATCCTAACATTTAAATTAGAATTGGATATAAATATAATATTATTTCTCTGGTAAGGGGAAATTTTACATCTGTGAGGTTGTATGATAATTCTGCTAATGTTCATACAAAATTTCTTTACTCAATAGATTTAGATGAGATTAATTTTGCTAATTCTGATGAACCCTTTCACGTATTGTTTGAGTCCTCCTTTAGATCAGACTATTGTGGTCTCTCTACAGATATATATATATATATATATATATATATATATATATATATATATGTGTGTGTGTGTGTGTGCATACACCTACACACACCTATAAATATATATATATATATATATATATATATATACATATATATATATTTCAAACAGTTTTGTATGTTACAGTAGTTAAGCTTTTGTAGTGTCTAGTCTGATTCATTTATATTTGCGCTGTGTCTCTTGGATTAACATCTCAAGTTACCTCTGCAGACGCATGTTCATATATCTGAACAAGCTACATTGGATATAAGCTTAGGTATACATCTCCAGTACAGCCTCAGTTCAGAAATTGTGTTGCTAAATCAAATCAAATTACTATTCTATTCCAAAGAACAACAGTGATTGGTATAATCATGCCAGAATTTTCATTCTTGTCAGTTGTCACCCCAACAGGAGCTGACAAGTGATTCATTAGGCCTGGAATGTAGTACGCTCTATGTATATTTGCATGCCTCAGCATGATAAACTCTCCTCTTCTATTAAATTTACCTGGGATGTTGCATTTATTTAGAAGATATAGGATGACATAAATAGCAAATAGACTACTAAAGCACATTATACTGGTTCACAAACCTACAAAAACTGAGTTTCAAAGAACATCAGGGCTATGCATTAATCCTTAAATGCTTTATAACATGTTTAAACATCACATATTCCATGAAAACATTATAAATCCATTTCTACTGGTGTAAGTTTAACTGGAACATGCTTATTCTTCTTCTCACCTCTCCTAGAGGCCTACTACATGATGGCAGGACAACAGAACAGTGTTTGCACACAGAGCACAGACAGACCCCTGGTCAATCAGAATAAAGGCCCGCATATGTGGCAGTACCCTGACCCCAAACTTGTTGAAACTTGGCTTTCCTGACTTCTCTTATGAAAGATTCACTGTACTGAATCTCTTCCTGGTTTACCACATTACTCGGACTTCCCTCTTGTCCATCTGTTGGTGATGTATGATTTCCATACCTGATTTCAACCCATTGCTCTTCTGACACCTACTCCATAGAATGGATTAGGAACAACCAGAAACCAAAAGGGTGACATATGACATATATCATTGGGCTTTTCAGACCTGGTGACAGGTCTTCTTTAAGCCCCAGTATGCATAAATTCTAACGTGTTAGATTGCATGAAAGAACGTATGTACAATATATGCTCCATCCATAGCCTGCAATGAAATGCATATAAGAACTTCACAGTATAGCACAGGACAACATGCAGTAACTCTATAGATGCAAGATCGTGGAAGTAAACACTGTCACTGTTGCTAAACACATTAATTTTCAGTATCTTGAATGGTTAGGAACCTCTTCCATTCACCAGATTCCTTCTCTACTCCTATACAAATGATTATGAGGAAGGTCTAACAGACCGAAATGTCACTGAACCTCTATTTGATGGATTTCAGGAATAAACATTATATTATATTTAATAACTAGGAGTTCTCAGTTCCTTTCAGTACTGATAGGAGGGTCGGGGCCCTACTCAAACACCCTGTCCTCTGACACACAGAATGCCGTACACATCTCTAACCTAGTTTTCAGAAGCTTTTACATGCAGAAGAGTCGAGCACTTGCTGTCAGGTTTTCCTGCAGTTCACAGACCACCCCAAGCATTACAACTCCCTATGATCACTTTATTTCAGTGGACATTTATAACAAAAAGAGTTTGTCAAGAGCAGACAACCTCTTCCCTTACAGTTATTACAACATTACTGGTTCAATTAAACCACAGAGTTCTATGTTAATCTTTGAGGAAAGACAAAGGAGCTTTGTTCAACTCTATTCATAAGAGTAGCACATGTTATTAAGTGTCTCAGCCGTCAATAAATGGTATATAGATGTATACTTTATACTCACAAAGGAGGCAACATGTAGAAACTGGAATTCATAGGGTTAAATGGATAACCTCAAATATGGAAAATATTATAAAGTGGGGCTTCTGTGGGATTTATAGATTTTTCCTAAAATTTTAGAGCAATAAATACAGTTAATTCTGCTGTATATGTTGCCACTTAATACAGCCTTACATACCCTGCTGTACAATAGGGAAAGTGACTGGTCAAAGTACTCACTAAACACATCTGGCAGCTCCACTATCTAGATTCATTCAGAAATAGGCAAGGCCTTTAGTACAGAATAACACTAGTTGTAAGAATTTCTGTGACTTTCCCATTTATCTATATACAGAAATCTATGAGCATGCTACAGAAAAAACAACTGCATATACTCTGTTGCAGAAATATCACGATGATATATTCTTAGTCTAAAGACCGTCTAATTGAAACATCCAAAAAATGACACAATAATATTACAATATTGTTTTATGAGGATATATTGTATAATAATTTGACAACACTTATCATTTTAGCAGTAGTGGTAGATGCTCGACAAGACAAGGGCAATGGGTAGCCACTGTTTAGATTCTGTTGGTAGGATCCATAGGGGGTGAAATTATATACTGTACATAGTATATGCTGTTATATGTGTGGCAGAAGATCACCTGGGATTTAGTAGTTTAATTTTAGACTCACCCACAAGGATTAGGATTTTGGGGGTCACACGGTGGCTCAATGGTTAGCACTGCAGCCTTGCAGCGCTGGGGTCCTGGTGTTCAATCCCACCAAGGGCAAAAAACCATCTGCAAGGAGTTTGTATGTTCTTCCTGTGTTTGCATGGATTTACATCCCATATTCCAAAAAGACATACAGATAGGGAAAAAAAATGTACATTGTGAGCTCTATGTGGTGCTCACAATCTACATAAAAAGAATTAGGATTTTGATTGAAACAATGACTGCTGAGAACTAATGATAAAGTAACTTTAAATCATATAATACAAACCCATTAACACTGATAGTTGCTTTGTACAAAGTGGTCCACCCGTATAAAAATGTATGTAAGTACAGAAAAAGTTCTTGGTGGGGGCCACACGGTGGCTCAGTGGTTAGCACTGTAGCCTGCAACGCTGGAGTCCTCAGCCCTAATCCTGCCAAGGGCAAAAAAAACATCTGCAAGGAATTTGTATGTTCTCCCTGTGTTTGCGTGGATTTCCATCCCATACTTAAAAAAAAAACATACTGATAGGGCCAAAAAAGTACATTGTGAGCTCACAATCTACATAAAAAAACAAATGTTCTTGGTCACTACTGTTATTGCCACAATGTTTCAGAATCAACCAAGAACATCATGTGGCTTGAGTAGGGTTGTGCAAATCTGTATGTTTTGTTATCATAATGGAAGACTCTGGACTGTAGACAGGTTATGAATACAGAACTTCACTATTGTGGATAGATCTCTATTAATACTCTGGAGGAGCAATATGGACAAATTATTGCTGGTTATGGTCCCTGAGACCCTCACATAATAAATATTTAATTCCCAGAGGGTTTAGATAAAAAAATTTAATAGGCAGTTTTGGAACGGCTTCCCCTATGGACTTTGAAACTTGCCTTAAGTTTTCCTTATTTTTCAGGTGTTTCTTACAGTATTTTTGTTTTGTCCTTTCCCTTTTTGATTCTCCTATGATTCTTTTCTAAGCCTTACATGTGAGCAATGTGAGCAAATACACAATTACTGCTCTATATACAGCTATTACATGTATCCATCCTAGAATGACCCCATATATAAATTCAGTTTTCAGACAAATATGTTAACTAAAAAAAAAGAAATATGTTTGTCCAGTTGGAGAGATAGGTGATAGTAATCCTCAGATCTAGCTAGCTTTACATATTTTATCTTTACATCTGGCTTTTTAGATATTTGTTTTGCATACAATCTGGGCTCCTAATATTGCCCTATGCAGCAGCCTACTCTGACTAACCCTTGTCCATATTAATAATAAATAATACTAGTAGCTATTAGAGATGAGCGAACACTAAAATGTTCGAGGTTCGAAATTCGATTCGAACAGCCGCTCACTGTTCGAGTGTTCGAATGGGTTTCGAACCCCATTATAGTCTATGGGGAACATAAACTCGTTAAGGGGGAAACCCAAATTCGTGTCTGGAGGGTCACCAAGTCCACTATGACACCCCAGGAAATGATACCAACACCCTGGAATGACACTGGGACAGCAGGGGAAGCATGTCTGGGGGCATAAAAGTCACTTTATTTCATGGAAATCCCTGTCAGTTTGCGATTTTCGCAAGCTAACTTTTCCCCATAGAAATGCATTGGCCAGTGCTGATTGGCCAGAGTACGGAACTCGACCAATCAGCGCTGGCTCTGCTGGAGGAGGCGGAGTCTAAGATCGCTCCACACCAGTCTCCATTCAGGTCCGACCTTAGACTCCGCCTCCTCCGGCAGAGCCAGCGCTGATTGGCCGAAGGCTGGCCAATGCATTCCTATGCGAATGCAGACTTAGCAGTGCTGAGTCAGTTTTGCTCAACTACACATCTGATGCACACTCGGCACTGCTACATCAGATGTAGCAATCTGATGTAGCAGAGCCGAGGGTGCACTAGAACCCCTGTGCAAACTCAGTTCACGCTAATAGAATGCATTGGCCAGCGCTGATTGGCCAATGCATTCTATTAGCCCGATGAAGTAGAGCTGAATGTGTGTGCTAAGCACACACATTCAGCACTGCTTCATCAAGCCAATACAATGCATTAGCCAGTGCTGATTGGCCAGAGTACGGAATTCGGCCAATCAGCGCTGGCTCTGCTGGAGGAGGCGGAGTCTAAGATCGCTCCACACCAGTCTCCATTCAGGTCCGACCTTAGACTCCGCCTCCTCCGGCAGAGCCAGCGCTGATTGGCCGAAGGCTGGCCAATGCATTCCTATGCGAATGCAGACTTAGCAGTGCTGAGTCAGTTTTGCTCAACTACACATCTGATGCACACTCGGCACTGCTACATCAGATGTAGCAATCTGATGTAGCAGAGCCGAGGGTGCACTAGAACCCCTGTGCAAACTCAGTTCACGCTAATAGAATGCATTGGCCAGCGCTGATTGGCCAATGCATTCTATTAGCCCGATGAAGTAGAGCTGAATGTGTGTGCTAAGCACACACATTCAGCACTGCTTCATCAAGCCAATACAATGCATTAGCCAGTGCTGATTGGCCAGAGTACGGAACTCGACCAATCAGCGCTGGCTCTGCTGGAGGAGGCGGAGTCTAAGATAGCTCCACACCAGTCTCCATTCAGGTCCGACCTTAGACTCCGCCTCCTCCGGCAGAGCCAGCGCTGATTGGCCGAAGGCTGGCCAATGCATTCCTATGCGAATGCAGACTTAGCAGTGCTGAGTCAGTTTTGCTCAACTACACATCTGATGCACACTCGGCACTGCTACATCAGATGTAGCAATCTGATGTAGCAGAGCCGAGGGTGCACTAGAACCCCTGTGCAAACTCAGTTCACGCTAATAGAATGCATTGGCCAGCGCTGATTGGCCAATGCATTCTATTAGCCCGATGAAGTAGAGCTGAATGTGTGTGCTAAGCACACACATTCAGCACTGCTTCATCAAGCCAATACAATGCATTAGCCAGTGCTGATTGGCCAGAGTACGGAATTCGGCCAATCAGCGCTGGCTCTGCCGGAGGAGGCGGAGTCTAAGGTCGGACCTGAATGGAGACTGGTGTGGAGCGATCTTAGACTCCGCCTCCTCCAGCAGAGCCAGCGCTGATTGGTCGAGTTCCGTACTCTGGCCAATCAGCGCTGGCCAATGCATTCTATTAGCCCGATGAAGTAGAGCTGAATGTGTGTGCTTAGCACACACATTCAGCTCTACTTCATCAGGCTAATAGAATACATTGGCCAATCAGCGCTGGCCAATGCATTCTATTAGCTTGATGAAGCAGAGTGTGCACAAGGGTTCAAGCGCACCCTCGGCTCTGATGTAGCAGAGCTGAGGGTGCACAAGGGTTCAAGTGCACCCTCGGCTCTCCTACATCAGAGCCGAGGGTGCGCTTGAACCCTTGTGCAGCCTCGGCTCTGCTACATCAGAGCCGAGGGTGCGCTTGAACCCTTGTGCACACTCTGCTTCATCAAGCTAATAGAATGCATTGGCCAGCACTGATTGGCCAGAGTACGGAATTCGGCCAATCAGCGCTGGCCAATGCATCCCTATGGGAAAAAGTTTATCTCACAAAAATCACAATTACACACCCGATAGAGCCCCAAAAAGTTATTTTTAATAACATTCCCCCCTAAATAAAGGTTATCCCTAGCTATCCCTGCCTGTACAGCTATCCCTGTCTCATAGTCACAAAGTTCACATTCTCATATGACCCGGATTTGAAATCCACTATTCGTCTAAAATGGAGGTCACCTGATTTCGGCAGCCAATGACTTTTTCCAATTTTTTTCAATGCCCCCAGTGTCGTAGTTCCTGTCCCACCTCCCCTGCGCTGTTATTGGTGCAAAAAAGGCGCCAGGGAAGGTGGGAGGGGAATCGAATTTTGGCGCACTTTACCACGTGGTGTTCGATTCGATTCGAACATGGCGAACACCCTGATATCCGATCGAACATGTGTTCGATAGAACACTGTTCGCTCATCTCTAGTAGCTATTATTCTTATTGTATTGTTACATCTAGATTGCCAGAAAACATTGTAATGAATACTCGTGTCTGTTCTATATACTGTATCTTTGTAATATTTATTGGGAATGAACCTACAGAATTAAATGTTAATAAATATGCTATGTTAAAAGTGACAAATGCATTTTTTTTTATCATTATCCATATCCAGGCAGTAATTTTGTAAAAAATTATATCCACAATTGTTTGTTTTAATATGATAGCAATCTTTGTAACTGTCTGGATAGAAACTAAATGCAAGCTATTTTAACACACAGGAACTTAGCTAGTGCCAGCTGGCAGAAGAGCCCACCACTGAATGCCAAGATATAGGACTCGAATTGCAGTTTACCTTCCGTTGTGAATGTACTGTAACTGTGCAGGCATCCTACAGCTGTGAGATTGGCAGCTGCCAGTAGGTGTGCAGGAGCAGTTGGTTTTCTCCCAATTTGGATACAGCAGGTAAGAGACTGTATCAGTACGTAGCAATTATGAAATTGGCATGCACAAAATGTTTATCCAATACAATATTCCTACTGGACTTTATTAAAATACCATCTGTTCAAACAATGAACCAAACTAAAGTTTGAAAGAGCAAAATGTGTGAGGGTTTCATCATATGTGTTTAAACAAATATCAGCCATAGAAAGGGATTTTATTTATATATATATATATATATATATATATATATATATATATATATTCTGAAAATGACTAAGTCATCATGAATGAAAGATAGTATTTATATTGTATGCCTGGTACATTTACTGCTCTCTCACCTGTTCACAACATCCAAGCTTTTCCTATGCTACTTTGTTTTATTAAAAGCAACCTACAGTATTTTATTATAACCGATTGAGTATTTCTGTAATTGAAAATGGGCATGGTCAAAAAAATCAATGCAAATAGAAAATCCACTAAAGCGCTATATATGTCCCACATATACCCACATTATATATGTCCCACACTATACATGTACACATACAGTATACCCACACTATATATGTCCCACACTATATATGTCCCACATACAGTGCCTACAAGTAGTATTCAACCCCCTGCAGATTTAGCAGGTTTACACATTCTGAATTAACTTGGCATTGTGACATTTGGACTGTAGATCAGCCTGGAAGTGTGAAATGCACTGCAGCAAAAAAGAATGTTATTTCTTTGTTTAATTTTTTTTTAAATTGTGAAAAGTTTATTCAGAGGGTCATTTATTATTCAACCCCTCAAACCACCAGAATTCTGTTTGGTTCTGCTAAAGTATTAAGAAGTAGTTCAGGCACAAAGAACAATGAGCTTCACATGTTTGGATTCATTATCTTTTTCCAGCCTTTTCTGACTATTTAAGACCCTCCCCAAACTTGTGAACAGCACTCATACATGGTCAACATGGGAAAGACAAAGGAGCATTCCAAGGCCATCAGAGACAAGATCGTGGAGGGTCACAAGGCTGGCAAGGGGTACAAAACCCTTTCCAAGGAGTTGGGCCTACCTGTCTCCACTGTTGGGAGCATCATCCGGAAGTGGCAGGCTTATGGAACTACTGTTAGCCTTCCACGGCCTGGACAGCCTTTGAAAGTTTCCTCCCATGCCGAGGCCAGGCTTGTCCGAAGAGTCAAGGCTAACCCAAGGACAAGAAGGAAGGAGCTCCGGGAAGATTTCATGGCAGTGGGGACATTGGTTTCAGTCAATACCATAAGTAACGTACGCCACCGCAATGGTCTCCATTCCAGACGAGCCCGTAAGGTACCTTTACTTTCAAAGCGTCATGTCAAGGCTCGTCTACAGTTTGCTCATGATCACTTGGAGGACTCTGAGACAGACTGGTTCAAGGTTCTCTGGTCTGATGAGACCAAGATCGAGATCTTTGGTGCCAACCACACACGTGACGTTTGGAGACTGGATGGCACTGCATACAACCCCAAGAATCCCTACAGTCAAGCATGGTGGTGGCAGCATCATGCTGTGGGGCTGCTTCTCAGCCAAGGGGCCTGGCCATCTGGTCCGTATCCATGGGAAGATGGATAGCACGGCCTACCTGGAGATTTTGGCCAAGAACCTCCGCTCCTCTATCAAGGATCTTAAGATGGGTCGTCATTTCATCTTCCAACAAGACAACGACCCAAAGCACACAGCCAAGAAAACCAAGGCCTGGTTCAAGAGGGAAAAAATCAAGGTGTTGCAGTGGCCTAGTCAGTCTCCTGACCTTAACCCAATTGAAAACTTGTGGAAGGAGCTCAAGATTAAAGTCCACATGAGACACCCAAAGAACCTAGATAACTTGGAGAAGATCTGCATGGAGGAGTGGGCCAAGATAACTCCAGAGACCTGTGCCGGCCTGATCAGGTCTTATAAAAGACGATTATTAGCTGTAATTGCAAACAAGGGTTATTCCACAAAATATTAAACCTAGGGGTTGAATAATAATTGACCCACACTTTTATGTTTAAAATTTATTAAAATTTAACTGAGCAACATAACTTTTTGGTTTGTAAGATTTATGCATCTGTTAATAAATCCTGCTCTTGTTTGAAGGCTCTAACTTATTTGCATCTTATCAAACCTGCTAAATCGGCAGGGGGTTGGATACTACTTGTAGGCACTGTATACCCACACTATATATGTCCCATGCTATACATGTACACATATACCCACGCTATATATGTCCCACATATATATGTCCTATCCCACATACAGTACTGTATGTGGGAGAGGGGTAACTACACATTCCAGTTTGCACAGATATAACACTAGCAGTGCACATGAAGCCTTATTTTTCTATTCTTTTTAATTTTATTTTTCTTATATATTATGAGTGGCTGCAAACTGGAAGTTCACATGCTACATTTCCTTATACTATATTGTAGCCCTGCATGTCATTTGCATTACACAGCTGCTTGTATTTTAGGAATTGGTTGCCAGGTGGCATATACACGGATTTTATTCCACCACCTCATTTCTCAATATTTCCTACAAATTAGTTTCTATAATGAATTTCCTAAAGTATTTAAGAGATCACTCCAGGCAAATTTAAAATACACTGAGAAATTTATCACACCCCTATGCCATTTTCTGGCATAAAAAGTTTTGTACAAACCTATTCTCAACTAAATTTCAGAAAAGTGGGTGGAGTATAGCGGGGCTTTCCTACATGGGGTGGGGACTCATATAGTGCAACACATTTACTATTAGTTTACACCTAAACTGGAATAAATTATTACTAAAAATTGTTTTTATGGCATGTTCCTCTTTATGTATATTAGCTGCGTCTCTCTTAGACAAAGAGCAGATCAAGACTGGTGTATGAAACTCCAGTCTTGATAAATCTTCCTTATAGAGTTATGTTTTGTGCCGAATCTTAAAGGGTTCTGCACGATATAGGATTTTAGAAAACACTAAAGTGAGAATCTGTTGTGACATGTATTCCGCCTTAAGGGTCTACACTTCACCTAAAACAATGTATCAGTTTTGCTTGGACTTTCCCTTTCACATACCTATTTAGATACAGTAATTGATAAGCTGCCACTGTCACAGAAAAATACAACTTTATAAGAGTAAGTCCATATGTAGTGGCCAATAGTTGTTCAACTTGGGGCTAGTATATGGCAGAAAAATCACAGTCGCTGGCACAGTTTTGGAATGTTGTTCATGTCCAAGTAGTTTTCCATATTCTTATTTGAAGAGCTCTTCTATTTATGTTGAATCTTAAAAAGGGTTATTCACTTCTTAATAATTATGGCCTAATCTTAGGATAGGCGATTAATATTAGAAGTACAGGAGGCCAAAACCTGGAACCTCCACAGATTATCTGCTCTAGGACAGCACAGGTACCACTAAAGTTTACATGCCATGAGCCACGCTACTGACTCACCATACAAACTGTATCAGCGGCTTTAGGTACTGTAACACTCCCCATTGAAGTCTGTGAGACAGCGCTGCAGTAGCTAAAGACACTGGTACATTTTGTATTGGAAGTGAACAGCACAGCTCCTTAATGGGATCGAAACAAATGATCTTCAGGGTTCCCCTTTAAAGGGATTCAATCATTGGAATCCCATTTTTTTCTCAATAACACATAGGAATAGCCTTAAGAAAGGCTATTCTTCTCCTACCTTTAGATGCAATAGGGCAGCTTTACGCAATAAGCGGCCCAAAAAAAATGGCCCTGGCATGCGCAGTCAGCTCTGCCCAGGCCTCATGGCAAAGCCGATTGCGCATGCCTAGAAGGTTGAAGCCCAGCGTCGGAAGAAGAAGCGGAGAGAGGCGTTCCAGCTGTGTAAGCGGCCATTTTTCTTGTGGCCACAGGCATGCGCAGTCGGCTCTGCCCGAGGCCTACAAGTTTGACCGCCTGCACTGGAAGAAGACGCATGAAGAGGATGTTCTTCAAGAAGATGGAGGGTTCTCTTTGCAGCATTGGGAATGCCCCCAGTGCTGTTTGAGCACTGGTGACCGCCCCCAGTGCTGCAAGAAAACTCATTAGCATACCGAAGAAAACCGGGATTTATACTTAACGGCGTGGAGAAGACATCTAAAGGTAGGAGAAGATTGGATCCCTTTAAATGGTTTTTCTGTGTTATCCCCATTGGCCATCAGTATCAAATAAGTAGAGTTTTAACTCTTAGTTCCCCCACTAATAAGCAACTTGAGTGCTGAAACTGCTGACATTGTTTACACTAGGTCACTTCCTGGCCGGGGCACAGGGACACCTTGGGCTGTTTTATTATAACTCAGATTCATTATAAGAAACTCCAGTTTTCTGGTGTGAGTTATAATGGAAATCTACTGCAGTGTATAACTTTCCATTATGTTGAATATCTTGGTCCCCGCAGCAGTCAGGCCCTTTATTAAGACTGGAGTACTGTATGCCAGTCTTTATAAATCTGCCTCACTATGTCCATCACTTGATCAGAACAGACTTTTATCTATGTGAAGTAAACTATGAAGGATCCTAGTAAGTGGAAGACAAGCTCTGCAAAACAATTAATAATAAAAGTATGTTACATAATTCTCTTAACTTCCAATAATACAATGTGTACAATAGAAGCATAACACATGTATAAACGGAATATAAAAATACCTATGTATTATATATAAAGCAGAAACATATTTAGCTGGAAATAGTTACAATGTGTTGAATCATTTTATATCCATAACAATTTCATTTAAATATTGCTTTTCTTCGCGATAGATCATGGATACAATTGTATAGTTCTTTCTAAAATATTAATTTATGTGACCTCTTTGAAGCTATTTTTCAGTGCCGCTGGCCTATTTGCTGATGTGTCCTTCCTAAGATTTCTTTCAATTACCTTAAAGTACAGAGACCACAAAATTTTCCATTTAACAGTTTCATTTCCTGTGAACAATTCATTATTAAAATGCACAGCTTGCTAACATATTTTCTGATTCCAGAAATACTATTTAATATGTGCAAGGATGAAAAATCGTTCTCATTTGAAAGTCGTATTCACTTAGAACTATAAACTTTCCATCTCCTCTACAGTATCTTATAACAGGCTTCAATGGTGGTTATAGTAATGAAATGGGAAAGGATTGGATCTGTGTTGGCATTTTTAAAACCAGTGTTTAGACCATCCCTATTCACAGGTGTTGAAAAGAAAAAATGGCAGCACTCCGGATAAATTCAACAACTAGTGACTTTTAATCCAAGACATTCACAGGTTTAGAAATATAAATGGGATTTGGACCCTTTCCATGGTTGGAAATTAAAGGGAGCCTGTCACTAGATTGCAGCATATGAACCTGGCCCGCAGACAGATTAGGGTTACATAAATCAAGAAGTGTTCTCCTCAGTGGTGTAACTACCGCCGTAGCAGCAGAGGCAGCTGCCACAGGGCAGTGGCGGATCCAGACTTTGTGGGGCCCTGGGCAATTGACTGTGGCGGGGCCCTACTTACAAAAACCCGACATGTAGGTTTTTTCTGTCCGCTTGAAAAGTTGGACATCTTTAGGACAGGCACGAAGTGTAAAACAATGCACCCGATGTCCATTTAAAGGGGCTCTATCAGCAAAACATGCTGATAGAGCCCCACATATGCGTGAATAGCCTTTAAAAAGGCTATTCAGGCACCGTAAATGTTATATTAACCCCCAGTCCCATTTTTAAATAAAAGCATAAAAACATATATGCAAATCTTACTGAACGTGCATCGGGGGCGGGGATGCACGATGCCGCATCATCTTTGGGGACGCCTGCCTCTTCTGTCTTCTTGGAGCGACGCCCTCTGGTCCCATCTCTTCTGCTGGCTTCCTATTGGTCTTCTTCCGGCTTGAGGTCTTCAAATCTCGCGCCTGCGTAGTAGCGCTTCCCTCCGGATCGCTACTGCGCAGGCTCACTCGCCATTTTACTCGTGTAGTTCTACGGGGACTGGCAAGTGAGCCTGCGCAGTAGTGCTCCGGAGGGAAGCGCTACTACGAAGGCGCGAGATTTGAAGACCTCAAGCCGGAAGAAGACCAATAGGAAGCCGGCAGAAGAGACGGGACCAGAGGGCGTAACTACAAGAAGACAGAACGTGCATCCCCGCCCCCGGTGCACGTTCAGGTACAATTAGCATACATGTTGTAATGCTTTTATTTAAAAATGGGACCGGGGATTAATATAACATTTACGGGGCCTGAATGGTCTTTTTAAAGTCTATTCACGCATATGTGGGGTCTATTAGCATGATTTTGCTGATAGAGCCCCTTTAAATGAATGGAGAATGTCACGGACACAGCTAGTGTCCGCTGCTAATGTCCGTGCAAGATATTAATAGCAATTAACCCTATCATGTCCTTCACATTAACCTCCTGTGTGCCTCACATAAGAGTTACTGATATGTGAGAGACATGAAGGTAATAATGAAGTATCTTCATGATTAGTATCCCATATATCTCACACATCAGTAACCCTTATGGTGAAGTACACAGGGGGTTAATATGAGGGACATGATAGTGTTAGTGGCTATTAATATGAGGCACATGGAGTTACCAAAACTAAATTAATAACTCCAAGTGCCTGACATGAATAGAAATAGAAACCCCCCTCCCCCCTCCAGCCTGTACCTGGGTGTTCTGTCTTTACTTTCACTTCCTGAACTTCTCCCTCTCATGTGCAGGATGCAGGCCGGCAGCCGGCAGGGATCTTCTGTAGAGCGATAAGCTCCGCCTCCTCGGCTCTCCTCACCCTCTCATTGGTTGACAGAGGGCAGCCAGAGAAGGGGGGTGAGGTGGGAGCGTCCTCTATCAGTAGCTGCAGCTCCCTGGCTGGCTGCTGTCTATCAGCCGATGCTGCAGGTACTCAGTGTGCTTCCGACATATACTTCCTAATAGGAAAAGTATATGTGTGAAGCACACTGTGTGCAGGGAGCTGCAGCTACTGATAGAGGACTGACAGGGGGGCCCCTGCAAGTGACAATTGCCCTGCCGACCGACGCAAGTTTTGTTAGGTACGGGCCCTGCCGCGGGGCCCCGCTAGGCGCGGGGCCCCGGGCGGTTGCCCGGCTCGCCCAGCCCTGGATCCGCCCCTGCCACAGGGCCCGGGACATTAGGGGCCCGACGACAGCCGCTACCGCTGCGTTTTTTTTTTTTTAATAGGCCGTTAACTCCAGCCAGTAACGGGCCCTATTTACTTACCGATCCTAGAGTAGGCTGCAATAGAACATAATAAAAGACAGGCCTGAGAGCCTTCACAAGGCTACCGGCTGTCATAGCAATGGGACACTGGCCCTGGCGCTTGCTCCGAGTGCCGGCGATCCCCAACAAAATGGTGGCACCCAAGCACTGCTGGTAAAATGACCAAGGTGCCAGAGGGGTTAACGCAATCGATCAGTGCAGGCACCGATCGCAGGCATTACCACCAGATGTCTGCTGTATAAAACGGCAGACACCCGGCAGCTATGGCGACTGCCCGGTTTCCAAGCGGCCACCATCTTTAAACACCCAGCATCCACCGTACTAGTATGACGATGTTGGGAAAGGGATAAACAAGTTCTGATAGTGCTATTAATGGGTTAATAAGTAGAGATGAGCGAGTACTGTTCGGATCAGCCGATCGGAACAGCACGCTCGCATAGAAATGAATGGACGTAGCCGGCACACGGGGGGTTAAGAGGCCGGCCGCAGTCAAAGCGGGAGTACCAGGTGCATCCATTCACTTCTATGGAGTGTGCTGTTCCGATCGGCTGATCCGAACAGTACTCGCTCATCTCTATTAATAAAGGTACCCAAATACCTTTAGCAGTGTTTTGAGTGATTCTTGGTTTTCTGGGAGCTCCTACATATGTTTACCTGGTGTAGCTTCCTGCTCTCCTATCCTACAACTGCCATGATGCATTGCTTTTCAATCCGATCCCCCTCTCCCTCCCTCCTCTTCCCATTCTCACACCCCCCTTCCTATTTCTCGAGCTAGCCCGTGGACTACTAGGCCTACCTAACACACTAACTCAGTCCACCCTCCCACCCCATCATACTTACCTGTCCTCCTGTTGGGATCTTCTTGGCACAGAAGATCCTTCTGTTCTTCTCTTGCGCCGGTGTCTGCTCAATAGAGCAGCAGTACTTTGGCTCTGTTGCGGAAGTGCGGGAAGTTGGCTCGTTCTCCTCTTTACATCTACCGGTGTCTCGCATCCTTCACTTCTGCCAGCGCCTGCAGATTGCTCTATTGCACAGGTGCAGGTGCTGGCAGAAGTGAAGGAAGTAATGATTTGTGCCCAGAAGATCACATGAAGACAGGTAAGTATGATGAAGTGGGGTGAGTAGTGGTGACGTTCCATTTCCGTAAACGGGGAAATGGAACGTCACAGAATAATCAGAAAAAGTACCTGGGGTGGTCACATGACCACCCCAGGGATATGGTTAAATATACATTTTTGCTAAACTATGTAATTTAGAAAGTAGACACTGTGCAAGACCAATTTTTTTCGCACTGTTTTGCACCTCTTTTGTGTGAGTCTTGCCTAAGTATTTTGTATAATAGCAGTTCACTCACCAAACATCATTGCTTTAACTACTAACCTTCCATATTCACTTCATCAAAGTGATCATAGGACATTATTTAGAACGTCCTCACGTGTGCTTAGCAGGAACCAATGCACAAGAAAGATTCCAATAGAGCATTTTTGGCATTCCAGACTAAAGACAATACCAAGGAATACACTGCTAAATGGCAAACTGCTTAATCTCTATTGCCCGAGGCAACCACATTGGGTTAAAGTAAGAAAAGATTCAGTGTAATAAGGCCAAAACAGACGACAGCAATATGCCATTGATCATTGATGGAAAGGAGTTTTGCATTTTTTTCACAAGTACTAACAGTTACTTGTTTTAGAAATTAAAATATAAATAAATATTCTCTAAAATAGGAAATAAAGGGCAAGTCACAAAACTAAGCTTTGTATTTTATCTTTTTTGCTACTCATGGTTATTTAACCTGCATTGTTGTCATATTGTCTATCATCTATATTGTAAATGTATCTGATGTTATTCTGTTCATTGTTATAACGTGTTTGATATGCTACTTCATTCAGTAAATACCTTTGAAACTAAATTAGGGAATTGGAATACTGGGACAAATATGGAGATACATTTCATGCCATATACAGTCCTGTATACAAAAGAGACAGTCACAGTGAGACAATAGATTATGGTTCATGACTATCCAGGCAAAGTAGGGATCACATATATATGTAACTATGTGACTTTATGTACAGACAATTAGTTACTATTGTTTTTCAGACCTTGACATTAATATAAAGGAAATGTTGTCTCTGGCTGCTGAAATAAGTGGAAGGCTTCATTACACAAACAGGGAACTGACTGCATCAAAAACAGTAAAATATACAGTGTAATGAAATTATACTCAATTGTAACTATATAATACATTAAAGCATACAGGACTTACAGTGAAAAATATACTTTTCAAAGTGTTTTCCCTTTAAAGAGCCACTCTTCTTCTTAGTTAAATGGAAGTTTTTGTCATTGTTCAACATGTTGCAGTTACAGTAGAGATGTCGTTCAGATTACATGCAAGTCCTTTAGGTGCACTGCTGTTGCCAGACCCATTTTATACAGTATTGACTTCCAGAGCTGAGGCTGCTGTGATTAAAGGACTTGATTAAAATAGAATACAGAACACATTGTCATTAGAGATGAGCGAACAGTGTTCTATCGAACACATGTTCGATCGGATATCAGGGTGTTCGCCATGTTCGAATCGAATCGAACACCACGTGGTAAAGTGCGCCAAAATTCGATTCCCCTCCCACCTTCCCTGGCGCCTTTTTTGCACCAATAACAGCGCAGGGGAGGTGGGACAGGAACTACGACACTGGGGGCATTGAAAAAAATTGGAAAAAGTCATTGGCTGCCGAAATCAGGTGACCTCCATTTTAGACGAATAGTGGATTTCAAATCCGGGTCATATGAGAATGTGAACTTTGTGACTATGAGACAGGGATAGCTGTACAGGCAGGGATAGCTAGGGATAACCTTTATTTAGGGGGGAATGTTATTAAAAATAACTTTTTGGGGCTCTATCGGGTGTGTAATTGTGATTTTTGTGAGATAAACTTTTTCCCATAGGGATGCATTGGCCAGCGCTGATTGGCCGAATTCCGTACTCTGGCCAATCAGTGCTGGCCAATGCATTCTATTAGCTTGATGAAGCAGAGTGTGCACAAGGGTTCAAGCGCACCCTCGGCTCTGATGTAGCAGAGCCGAGGCTGCACAAGGGTTCAAGCGCACCCTCGGCTCTGATGTAGGAGAGCCGAGGGTGCACTTGAACCCTTGTGCACCCTCAGCTCTGCTACATCAGAGCCGAGGGTGCGCTTGAACCCTTGTGCACACTCTGCTTCATCAAGCTAATAGAATGCATTGGCCAGCGCTGATTGGCCAATGTATTCTATTAGCCTGATGAAGTAGAGCTGAATGTGTGTGCTAAGCACACACATTCAGCTCTACTTCATCGGGCTAATAGAATGCATTGGCCAGCGCTGATTGGCCAGAGTACGGAACTCGACCAATCAGCGCTGGCTCTGCTGGAGGAGGCGGAGTCTAAGATCGCTCCACACCAGTCTCCATTCAGGTCCGACCTTAGACTCCGCCTCCTCCGGCAGAGCCAGCGCTGATTGGCCGAAGGCTGGCCAATGCATTCCTATGCGAATGCAGAGACTTAGCAGTGCTGAGTCAGTTTTGCTCAACTACACATCTGATGCACACTCGGCACTGCTACATCAGATGTAGCAATCTGATGTAGCAGAGCCGAGGGTGCACTAGAACCCCTGTGCAAACTCAGTTCACGCTAATAGAATGCATTGGCCAGCGCTGATTGGCCAATGCATTCTATTAGCCCGATGAAGTAGAGCTGAATGTGTGTGCTAAGCACACACATTCAGCACTGCTTCATCAAGCCAATACAATGCATTAGCCAGTGCTGATTGGCCAGAGTACGGAATTCGGCCAATCAGCGCTGGCTCTGCTGGAGGAGGCGGAGTCTAAGGTCGCTCCACACCAGTCTCCATTCAGGTCCGACCTTAGACTCCGCCTCCTCCGGCAGAGCCAGCGCTGATTGGCCGAAGGCTGGCCAATGCATTCCTATGCG
The DNA here is from genome assembly GCF_031893055.1 of Leptodactylus fuscus. Classification (NCBI taxonomy): domain Eukaryota; kingdom Metazoa; phylum Chordata; class Amphibia; order Anura; family Leptodactylidae; genus Leptodactylus; species Leptodactylus fuscus. Next base: position 91,554,395 of record NC_134268.1, read on the forward strand.
AATGCATACTTAGCAGTGCTGAGTCAGTTTTGCTCAACTACACATCTGATGCACACTCGGCACTGCTACATCAGATGTAGCAATCTGATGTAGCAGAGCCGAGGGTGCACTAGAACCCCTGTGCAAACTCAGTTCACGCTAATAGAATGCATTGGCCAGCGCTGATTGGCCAATGCATTCTATTAGCCCGATGAAGTAGAGCTGAATGTGTGTGCTAAGCACACACATTCAGCACTGCTTCATCAAGCCAATACAATGCATTAGCCAGTGCTGATTGGCCAGAGTACGGAATTCGGCCAATCAGCGCTGGCTCTGCTGGAGGAGGCGGAGTCTAAGGTCGGACCTGAATGGAGACTGGTGTGGAGCGATCTTAGACTCCGCCTCCTCCAGCAGAGCCAGCGCTGATTGGTCGAGTTCCGTACTCTGGCCAATCAGCGCTGGCCAATGCATTCTATTAGCCCGATGAAGTAGAGCTGAATGTGTGTGCTTAGCACACACATTCAGCTCTACTTCATCAGGCTAATAGAATACATTGGCCAATCAGCGCTGGCCAATGCATTCTATTAGCTTGATGAAGCAGAGTGTGCACAAGGGTTCAAGCGCACCCTCGGCTCTGATGTAGCAGAGCTGAGGGTGCACAAGGGTTCAAGTGCACCCTCGGCTCTCCTACATCAGAGCCGAGGGTGCGCTTGAACCCTTGTGCAGCCTCGGCTCTGCTACATCAGAGCCGAGGGTGCGCTTGAACCCTTGTGCACACTCTGCTTCATCAAGCTAATAGAATGCATTGGCCAGCACTGATTGGCCAGAGTACGGAATTCGGCCAATCAGCGCTGGCCAATGCATTCTATTAGCCCGATGAAGTAGAGCTGAATGTGTGTGCTAAGCACACACATTCAGCACTGCTTCATCACGCCAATACAATGCATTAGCCAGTGCTGATTGGCCAGAGTACGGAATTCGGCCAATCAGCGCTGGCTCTGCTGGAGGAGGCGGAGTCTAAGATCGCTCCACACCAGTCTCCATTCAGGTCCGACCTTAGACTCCGCCTCCTCCAGCAGAGCCAGCGCTGATTGGTCGAGTTCCGTACTCTGGCCAATCAGCGCTGGCCAATGCATTCTATTAGCCCGATGAAGTAGAGCTGAATGTGTGTGCTTAGCACACACATTCAGCTCTACTTCATCGGGCTAATAGAATGCATTGGCCAGCGCTGATTGGCCGAATTCCGTACTCTGGCCAATCAGCACTGGCTAATGCATTGTATTGGCTTGATGAAGCAGTGCTGAATGTGTGTGCTTAGCACACACATTCAGCTCTACTTCATCGGGCTAATAGAATGCATTGGCCAATCAGCGCTGGCCAATGCATTCTATTAGCGTGAACTGAGTTTGCACAGGGGTTCTAGTGCACCCTCGGCTCTGCTACATCAGATTGCTACATCTGATGTAGCAGTGCCGAGTGTGCATCAGATGTGTAGTTGAGCAAAACTGACTCAGCACTGCTAAGTCTGCATTCGCATAGGAATGCATTGGCCAGCCTTCGGCCAATCAGCGCTGGCTCTGCCGGAGGAGGCGGAGTCTAAGGTCGGACCTGAATGGAGACTGGTGTGGAGCTATCTTAGACTCCGCCTCCTCCAGCAGAGCCAGCGCTGATTGGTCGAGTTCCGTACTCTGGCCAATCAGCACTGGCCAATGCATTTCTATGGGGAAAAGTTAGCTTGCGAAAATCGCAAACTGACAGGGATTTCCATGAAATAAAGTGACTTTTATGCCCCCAGACATGCTTCCCCTGCTGTCCCAGTGTCATTCCAGGGTGTTGGTATCATTTCCTGGGGTGTCATAGTGGACTTGGTGACCCTCCAGACACGAATTTGGGTTTCCCCCTTAACGAGTTTATGTTCCCCATAGACTATAATGGGGTTCGAAACCCATTCGAACACTCGAACAGTGAGCGGCTGTTCGAATCGAATTTCGAACCTCGAACATTTTAGTGTTCGCTCATCTCTAATTGTCATGTATGTACTTGAGTCATAACAGCGTTGCCAAGTAGAATTTGATCTGTAATACGAACAAACACAAAAATGCATCAGAACTCTGTGAAGAGCACCAAGACCTACAAATAATAAGTACATAAAATGCAGAACTGCTATCATTATTATTTAGGTACATAAATTTGAGTTTTTTTTATACGTGTTGATAATTGTAAAAGTCCATCTGCCCCGATAAGAGGACCCAGGGCCGGTTTTAGACAAAATGGGGCACTGGGCAAAATTAAAAGTGGGGCCCCACTTGTACATACAACATATTCACATTCTGTTAATTCAATGTGCCACAGGCCTATCACTGGTACTTAGGGTAAGTTCACACGGGGTTTTTTGGTCTGGAACCTGGAGCGGAGGCCACCTCAAGTTCCAGACCAAAAACCGGGTAGCCGCGACTGAAAGCCGGTGCTCTGCATCAGCATCCAGCCGCGAACTCCGCTCTGGATTAGGCCCAATGAATGGGCCTAGTCGGAAGGTGGGTGTGTCTTCAGGCTTCGCTTCTTTTTCTGGGAGTTGGAAAAAAGAACGGACTGACTCCCATTGGTTTCAATGAGAGACGTCTTTTTGGTCAGGATTTTGAGGTGGATACGGCCTCAAAATCCTGACCAAAAAACTCTGTATGAACTTACTCTTACAGGGGTGTTCTTAAAGTTTTTTAAGTGGTTGTTTGTAAATTTGTAAGGTTTTTTTTTTGCCTAGGCAAACTAGTTGCTTCCGCGCCTTATCTTTAAAGATCAGGTGCAAAAGCAACAAGGCACATGCCCTTTCCCGGACTAAAAAATATTTCTATACATACAGAGTTATCACATAGGATCACTATACCAGGACTTAATACTGTCACATCACCCACTGACCGCTATACCAGGACTAAATACAGTCACGTCACCCACTGACCGCTATACCAGGACTAAATACTGTAACATCACCCGCTGACAGCTATACCAGGACTAAATACTGTCATGTCAGCTGCTGACTGCTATACCAGAACTAAATACTGTCACGTCACCCACTGACCGCTATACCAGGACTAAATAATGTCACGTAACCCGCTGACCGCTATACCAGGACTAAATACTATCAAGTCACACACCTACCGCTTTACCACGACTAAATACTGTCACATCACCCGCTGACCGCTATATCAGGACTAAATAATGTCACGTAATCCGCTGACCGCTATACCAGGACTAATTACTGTCACATCACCTGCTGACCACTATACCAGGACTAAATACTGTCACGTCACCTGATGACCACTAAACCAGGATTAAATACTGTCACGTCACACACTGACCACTATACCAGGACTAAATACTGTTATGTCACCCGCTGATCGCTATACCAGGACTAAGTACTGTCATGTCACCCGTTGACCGCTATAACAGGACTAAATACTGTCACATCACCGTCTGACTGGTATACCAGGAATAAATAATGTCACGTCACACACTGACCGCTATACCAGGACAAAATACTGTCATGTCACACACTGACCGCTATACCAGTGCTAAATACTGTCACGTCACCCGCTGACTGCTATACCATTACAATTGTGGATAAAAAGTCTGCTCATGTGCATTACAGGTTAGTAACTCCATGTGTCTCATATTAATGGCAGTTAACCCCATCATGTCCCTAACATTAACCCCTGTGTGATTTACATAACAAGAGTTACTCATATCGGAGAGACACGGAGGTAATAATTAAGTATCTTCATTATTAGTACCTAATAATAGTAACCCTCATGGTGAGGTACACAGGGGTTAATGTGAGGGACATGATGGAGTTAATTGCTATAAATATGAGGCACAAGGAGTTACTAAAACTATATTAATCACTCCAAATGCCTGATATTAATAGACATAGTAACTGCAGCATGTACCTGTGTTTTCTTTTTTTACTTTCACTTTGCTGACCTCTCCTTTGCTCCTTCTCTTCTGTGCAGGATGTAATGGCAGGAGCTCGGCAGGGTCCATCTTCTGTATAGGGATAAACCCGCCTCCTGGGCTCTCCTCACCCTCTCATTGTTGGACAGAGGGCAGCCAGAGAAAGGGGGGAGGGGGGAAGCCTCCTGAGAGCGCTGAACAGAGTTTCCTCTCTCAACACCTTCAGCTCCTGCGCTGGCTGCTATATATTAGCTGCTGCAGCTACACACAGTGTCTTTGCAACATATACTTTCCGTTTATTAATAGGGAAAGTATTCCACTGCCAGGGGGCCCATGCAAGTGCTGGGGCCCTGGGCAATTGCTCAGTTTGTCCCCCCCACCCAACGCAGGCCCTGAGAGGACCTTAATCAGATGGGACTCTACACTAAACAGGCATAGCTGTCGTGGGCCCAGATTTATACCTATAATGTATACATAGGATGAGTTGGATCTACAGGAATGATCTATTCTGAGGTCCCACATTGTAGAAAAGCTGTTTTTTGTTTGCAGATTCTGTTGCATTTTTCTTTGAGCCAGAGTCAAGAGTGACTATAACAGGAGTTAGAAATATATAGGAAGCTTTTAGACTTCTCCCTGCTGCTAAATTTACTCCTCACTTTGGCTCAAACAAATCACAGGAAAATCTACAATAAAAAAGCTATTTTTCAGCAATATGGGGTCTTAGCCTAATATAGTTTTAGGCAGATGTGAGGAGTGCAAGACCAATGTGGAGGGAGCCCCCCCATAAGCACAATGCAAAGGACAAAAAATTCAAGGTTGCACACCATAGATGCACCATTTTGCATCCATTTGGGTTTACTTATCACCTGTCCTTTTTTGGCCATACTTTTCATACTATTATAATGTAGGCGCACCTCTTTGTTAAATGTTGTGCACTTGTTAGTTAGTGTGGATGCGCCTTTTTAGGCCATGTGCACTTTGCCCCATTTTTGTTTAAAAAGGCACAATTGTTCCCTTTTTAATGCTTTCCAACCAGGCTTTTATGATGCCCGTGGACTGGAGGGCATTTGCGCCTTTTTTTGCCCCTTTTCAAAAAGGTGTAAGTCGTAAATATAGCATGAAAAGGATCTCCATTTACGCCACGCTCCATTTCCTCGCCAAAAAGCAAAAGTGGCAAGAGCAGCATTACAGCGTGAAATAAAGGCGCAAATGCTTCTTAGATTAAGTGTAAGGCAGAGAAAGACCCCAAAAAGGTGCAATTTCGTAATTTAATAAAAATGTTCCCTATTTACTCTAATTTTCTGTCATAGGTGTGATGCTAAATCCCAAAACACTGTTCAGGTCGGTAAATCCGGCCAACGATATTGTAAATCACTGTCCCATATAGGGCTCACAATCTACATTCCCTATCTGCATGTTTTTGAGTGTAGGAGGAAACCTACACAAACATAGGAAGAACATACAAATTCCTTGTAGAGGTTGTTTTTGGTCAAATTGAAACCTATGTCTCTAGTGCTGAAAGGTTGCAGTGCCAACCACTGAGCCATCATGCAACCCACTATTGTGCCCTGTGGTCCTACTTGAAGGAGAAAGAGGTCTAAAAGCAATATTCTCAAACTGCGAAGGCCTTACAAGCAATGTTTGCTCCAGGATTATACCGAAACAAAAATATTAACAAAATCTTACAGTGCTGTAGTCTTTTGGATGCTTCTAAATGTTTCCTATTATTTTATCTGCCTATCGTATATGCTTTGCAAAGCAGAAAAATAATTTAATGAAATCATGTATTTGCTAAATCAGCTTACCTTTCACTTTGCTTTCTCTGCATCTTTTTGTTTAGCAGTCAATAGATATTTTGCATAAATATATTTGTTTCGTTTCTTTTACAGTATTTTATATCGCACAGTTAGCACATAATAATAGCAGGGTCAGCAATTCCAGAAAACAAGTAATATTAATTAAACATTGACTTTACTGAAAATATTAATAATTCTGCTATGTTGAAATATTTTGTGAACCTAAGATAATGAGGATATAACAAATAACGACATGAAAGGCTACTTGCAGCCTCCTGACATTGTGTATGTTGTATCTCTAAATGCTATATTATAAGACCTGGAACAGTAGCAATGCTTTGAACGAAATACTGGTTACTGGGTCTTCTATGAAATATGACTCTTGCATGTCAACATTGCTTTCAATATTGGTGTTAAAAAGAACCTGTCACCACTCCTGATATGTTGGTTTTAGCAAATACTTGTATTCCTCATGAAAAAACAATTCTAAATCTTCTTCGAACTCAACATTGTGCCTTGACTTTTCCTTTTATTATCTACTAGCCTCTGCCCACGACTTTGTCTGCATGTTATTGGCGTCGATGATCCGCCTATATCCAGCAAATTGCTGCCGTCGATGGTTTGCATGCTCCGGCATTTCGGCAGCTCTCAAGCTGTCCTACTGCTGAACTTGTTTCTCATACCATGCCTGTTATTGTTCCGGAATCTCAGCACCTCGAGGGGAAGCCATGTAATGAACGTGTTGTTGGTGTTAATGATCTGCCTGCTCCGGCATTTCGGCAGCCGTCAAGCTGGCCTGCCGCTGAACCCATTCTTCGCGCTGTGCCCGTGATTGTTCCGGCATCTCAGCAGCTCACTGGGAAGCCATATAATGAGTGTGTTTTTGGCGTCGATGATTAACGTCAATTAAGGGCTCGTTCACATCTGCTCCCGGTCTCCGTTCATACAGGTTTCCGTTTCCTGCACAAAACAGAGCAGGAGATGGAAAGCTGCAGGACTCTTTCAAACCCATTCAGAATGCATGCAGAAGACGGAAAGCTCAGAACGGAGTCCGGGCGCTAGTGTGAACCCAGCGTAAGTCATATATTTTATAGGAGGAATAACAGAGGAACATTGGGGCTGATGAATTACAACTTCTTTAGGCGAGAGTCTAAATTCCTTTGTACAGGGGGTACAACATACACCTGAATTATTAAGCAGCTCCAGCCTCCAGAGGTTCTATGCACCAGCATTGAAGCCTATGCCAACCTGGGATAAAACTTGCACCAGTTTTCTGGCCTAAATTTTAACAAACTTGTCGGGCCTGCCTTCCTCCTTGTCTTTTCTAAAAAGTGGCGAACAAGGAAGGAATTAAACAAAAGTCACAATTTTTGCACACATTCGAAAAACACTGTGACTTTTTCATTACTTCTACCCCAGAAAACTTGTACAATACACAAAAAATTGACCTCATAGGGTTTTAAGAAAAATGTTCCAGAATTATTATTTATTGGAGATTGCAAGTATTCACTAAAGCACAAGGGTAAAAAGAGCGCACTGAAAACATTTAACCATTTCACCATCTCTACATCATTTAATAGGTGCTGTTACACAGTCGGAGATTTTTTTTTTTTACCAAACAAATAAGTGCTGTTTATTTTTGGTGAAATGTTACTTAGACTCTGATACTGTCTGCCTCTGAACAAAGAACTGAGTCATGCCCCTGTGTCCATTATTTCCTTATACTGCCCATCACAGTACAGAGCCTAAATAGCATATCAGGCCCCAACACTACACTGATTGCTCTGGATTGCTGGGGGCTAGAGAAAACATTCAATCAGCATTGAAATTATTTGAGCAGGGCCAATTAACAAATGCAAGAACTGGAGCTGTTAGGCTGTGGTGGAAATGTCCCGGCAAGAAAAGCTGCGTTTTATATTACCTGCAAAGTGGAAGGGATTCTGACTGGTCCCATCCACACATTGCAGAAAAAAATATGCAGCGGAAATGCTACAATTTCAAAAATGTTCACGTTTTTGTAAATCATAGCATGTCAATTATACCTACAAAAATGGTGGCATATAGGTATAATAGAGGCAGCTGTATAAGAAATGCTACCTCTTGTGTCACCCCCTCTACCTCAAAGATTGTAATCTCCTGAGAGCCGGGCCCTTAATCCCATTGTGTGAATTGATTTGACAAAACTCATTTTGTCTGTGCTTGAACCCTACAATTTGTAAAGTACTGCGGAATATGTTGGCGCTATATCAATAAAATCTATTATTTTTATTATTATTATTATTATTATTATTATTATTATTATTATTATTATTATTATTATTATCTAAATGGTATAAGGTCTCTGCTGGATTTTACTCACAGTCACTAATATACAAAAAAAGCCCCTATAGATTAAAGCCATGCGCATCAGAAACAAATACCGCAATGTGTGGTCAAAATTAAATGTAATCTCATTCACTTTGCAAGGACTATAATATTCTGTGTTTTTCTTGTTGCATTTCTGCAACAGCCAAAAATGCTGCATTTCTGTAACATGTGGCTTCAGCCTTAGGCTACATTCACAAGACAGTGATTAATGGCCATCCATACAGGTCATGTCCTTTTTTTGTCCGTTTTCATAGATCCTACCATACACTGAAATGTATGGGGGAGCTATAAAAATGGCCACCCCTCGGATGGTTCATTTTTCACAGCCATTTTGCATCTCAGTTATCTGAATGTAGCCTTAGTTTGGCAACCACATGAAAAACTACCTTCTTGCACATACTAAGCAAACCTGTATCCCTTTCACTAGATTTATCATGCAGGAAATTGCAATGCTTTGGTAATGTGTTGTCTAGTAAGTAATGTTACATGACTTCATATTTTAGTTTTTATCTAGTGAGTTTTAAGCACATTTTCTAGATAAACAACTGTTAAACTAATAGTCTGTCAAATGTCCCTGGTATAAATGTAGAGGAAGGACCCAGTGAGCTGGTTAGTGGGAGATGGGAATGTCGGCTAAAGTGTGTGAGTTACAGACAGGCATACATGCCTTTGGGACACATCAGAGCTGAGTCAGAGACGGAAACAATCAAAGCGTTGAGCAATGAGACGCAATAGGTGATAAAGGAAAGAATTAAACCTATGGAAATGATTCCAACTCACTGAATTAATTGCTAAATAATGCACAGCTCAAAGACTTTATAGCAATTGACTTTAAGATTTGTTTATTTCTACTTTTCCTGCGTTTACTTCAGCCTTACAACTATTAGGGGATTTCAGGACACTGTTACAATGGCTTGTCGGAACAATTCCTATCTATATCTTCAACAAATATGTGTCCTATAAAGATGTGTATCTATAAGGTTGGTAAACATGTTTCCAATTATTTTCATCCATATTTAAGCAATGTTGTTACTCATGTACAAACAAGATCGACAATATACTTCTCCAATGTCACAAGATTATCCCTTTTTATGCCCGTTTTGCTTTACTGAATGTGCTCCCTTTGGCCATACATTTGCCTACAAAGTCTATGTGCATGTCATTGTACAGTATATGTTGGGAAATACAGTACAATGTGTCATGGTGTGAGACCTGCTTTACTTACGGATAGAGAATACAACAGAATTTCATTGTAATATGGCATGTATATATCAGAGCATTTACTGAAAATATACCATACTGAGTAGGCCCAAAGACTTGGACCTTATCCACATGGCTATACCATGGTCGTGTCTGTCCTTGTATGGCTGCTCTCACATGGCAGTGTTTGGTGAGTGATTTTGTTCAGTGATCCAAAATTAGGAGCGGAGACTACTCAGAGATCAGGTATGATAGAAAGATTTGTACCTGTTCTGTGCTTTTAATCCATTCCTAGTTTTGGCATAGACTACTCATGAAATCATTGACCCAACACTGACCATGCAGTCTAAGCCCCCTAGCAGACAGCCATATGACGGCTATCTGGATTTTTCCTGGATAGCACACTGACCCATTCATTTCTATGGGCGCGTACACAAGACCATGAATTACATGGTCATGTGTGGGGGTGAACAGTCTGGGCGGCAAAATATGGAACAGGTCCTATTCCTGTCCTGCTTCTGTGGCTCTTTTACATTGAATGAAAGCGGCCGCGGAAGCGTAGCAGATGCACAGGCGGCACACGGATGACATCTGTGTGTCCCTCGTGAACCTCCTGTGCCATTCATTCACAGCATCCAGTTAGCACACGGTCATGTACAACCAGCTTTACAGCATGGACAGCTTTTATTCACCTGGCAGTTTTTGAAATGGCCAGCACTTGGCCACTATGGAGCCAATGAATTTCAGTGAGTCTATTCACATGGAATTATCTATGACAATAGTGCATGTTTGTTTTTTGATGGCCGTAAAAAGCAGGCTGTCAAAAAAACCGTGAATTTTCACTTGAATTCAGTGGGACATATTTATCAATGTGTTTGCGCCTGAATTTGGCATGTCTTTTCTTGCACCTTTTTCGCTGTTATGTCTAATTTCTGAAATGTTTGCACTGAGAATTCCCTATGTGCCACTTTGTGATTTTGGCGAGAATAGTAGAGGTGACCATTGGACAAACATCTATTTGCCAGATTAATTATTTGCACCTTTATAAAAAAGGCGCATAAGTAGGTGCAAAATCACTCAACTCCAGGAGTCATGTAATATACAGTGCAGACTACAGGAAAAAATTGTAGAAACCTACACAAAACTATACTAAGTTAGCAGACTGAACATTCACATCAATTTTATAAATCGTATTCATTACTTGTGTCAGATCCTTAAACGCATTGACAACTCAAGTGCATAACTGCATGGCTGCAAGCTGTATCAAGAATGACAGGGCCCCCCAGAGCACTAATTGCTCGGGGGACACATGGTATCATGGAACCATAAAAACAAATTATTATAGTTTAATTTTAATCCGGTTAAAAGTTTCTCTCATTCATTATTTCCCCTTTTAATTTCTGTCAGGTAATTTTCCCGCCATTTTTCACTTACCTCAGGGAGTCAGGGTCAAGTTCAGGTCATCCCTCTCAGCTGGCGGGGTCTTCTAGAACGTTCGAAGTGGGCGTGGCCTTGAATCAGCTGTTCTGGGATTCCGTCAGCTGATTGGAGAGATCAGGTGTTTTGGCGCGAAATTTGAATATAAAAAACCGGCAATCAGCTGTTCGGGCATTCGCGACGTGATCTTCAAGCAAGCCCCCACCCGCCCACCCTATTGGTTAAGATGTTCGTGAACTCATCGTCATGGTGTTTATTGAAGGTGGTTAGTCGATCAGCTTATGCTGATTGGACTTGAATTTTATTGATTGATTGATTTTATTGATTAATATGATTATTTATTTCGTTATTTATTAAAATTATTTATATTGGTTTTTATTTATTTAATTATTTATTTAATCTAATTATTTATTTATTTATTTATTCATGATTAAATTATTGTAACCTTAATAAACACCGTGGCCAATTATTATCCACTAAAGAATTTGGTTGTGTTGTGTGTTTATTTATTTATAGCTTATTTAAGTACTATTGATTTAATCCATTATGTTGTTACGGTTTTGGTAAAAGAGAAAAAATTGGTTCCTATGATACCATGCAAAGCAGAGGCATAGCTAGCAGGGGACCTAGCCACGCTCTTCTTTTAGGCTATGGCCCCATGGGAAGTGCCACAGTAAAAAAGAGTTGCGAGAAAAACCACAGCAGCAACACAACACGGTTGTTCCTGCAGCACTTTAGACAGAAATTTCGAAGTGGTTTCCTCTGTGGACTTTCTGTTACAATTAAACCTATGGGGAAACCGCCAGTGTTTCCGTAGGAATAATTGAAATGCTGCGTGTCCACACCGCATGAGCATAGAATTCATCAACAGATTGCACTTGATTAGTAAATCATGACAGAAATTGAAAGGGCACACACAATTTCACTGAAAAGAGGCACATTTGATAAATAACTCTCAATGCATTGTGAAAACAGTCACGTGACAGATTTTTCAAAAACTGGTTATCACAGGGCCATTATTCACAGTTGTATGAATAAACCCTTAGTGGTAACACCAACCAATGGCAATATAGTACCAAATAAGGGAGCCTTCACACGGAGTTATGCTCCGCTCATTCTGAACGTAAAACTCGTTCAGAATGAGTGCGTAAAAAACAGATCCCATGGATTTCTATGGGTGCCGGCATACGTGCGTATCACATTGAAAGCAATAGGTAAAAAAGCCTTCCATTGATTTCAATGGGGAGCACACAGAATGAGCGGAGCATAACTAAGCTAAGGCCCCACGCTAAAGCGCTGCGGAAAGAACCACAGCGTGAACGCACTGCGGTTCTTTTTGCAGCGTTTTCAACAGAAATTTGGTGGAGTTTTCCTCTTTCTGGTACAATTACATCTATGGGAAAGCCGCTGGCGTTTCCATAGATATATTTGACATGCTGTGATTTGCAAAGCCTCAACGGCTTTGCAAATCGCAGCATGTCCGCACTGCGATTTTTTCGGGAAACTGGGCATGGGATTCGCATGAATCCCATCCCCTTTGCTTGCACTGTAAAATGCTGTGATTTTTCCCGCAGCGTCTCCGCTGCGGGCAAATCGCGGCGTTTATGTCCCGTGGGGCCCTGGCCTTACACTGTGTTTTTCAGTACTTAGCTAACCCCATCCACACATTGAAGAAAAATATCTTCCCATGTTTTTCATAATCGCAGCATCTCAAATTCCTCTATAGGTATACTATGGGCAGAAGTCTGCAGAGAAAAACGCAGCAAAAATACAATGACAAACTGCAGAAAAAAAGCCTTTTTATTGCAGAGTTTCGCTATGTGGGGCATTAGCCTTAGACAGATTTTAAATTAGGTTCTCCTACCCCTGGTTCACATTAGCATTTGGATTCCGTCCAGGGCAGTCTGCATGAGGACCCCCCCGAACGGAATATCAACGCAACTGAAAGCGCTGTGCGGTTAAAGCACATGGACCCCATAGGCTATAATGGGGCCCGTGTGCTTTAACCGTACAGCGCTTGCCATTGCGATTGTATTTCGTCCCGGGGGTCTCCATGCGGACTCTAACCGGACGGAATACATACGCTAACGTGAACCGACCCTCAGGCCTTATTCACACATTTGTGACCTTTTTTTATATGTGCCCATAAAAAATCATTCTTTTTTTGTCGGTCACAATACCTGTTTCCTATCAGTTTCGAATCTCTGATTTTCATCCATATGTCATCTGTTTTTCACGTCTGTTCCGGAAAACGAAAGTAGGTAAAACACTGAATAAGGTGACATGACTGCACAAATGTAAGTTTGAGAGCATTTTTAAAGTAAAGCTTGTGCTGTCTGTGAAAAACACTGAATGAGCCAACCGTGGACACACCATTGTTGCGAACTGTGCAGCTGTGATTGTTTGCTATGGGTGATAAAGTTTATCTTTAGACAGTATTCGTGAAACTTCCTCTTCGACCTCCTGCAAACACACCATGTGCAGTTTACGGGTGGTGTCTATGTATCATCCATGCTTTTCACTGGCCCATTCATTGAACTGAATGAACAAAGCCGCAAATACAGACAAGTATAGGACCTGCTCTATATTTTGCAACTATTCACCACAGCCTGGACACACAGCCGCAAATACTATGGCTGTGTGTATAGGCACATAGAAATTCATGTGTCTGTACATTGATTTACAATTGTGGATCAAAAGTACAGTCATGTGAAGGAGGTGTTAGGCCAGGGCCCCACTGGCCGGAAATGCAGCGATTTGGCTGCGGCGAAAACGCCGTGGTAAAAATCGAAACATTTTACAATATTTACAAAGTGGATTGGATTCATGCGAATCCCATGCCCACTTTGCGGAAAAATCGCAGCGTGGGTTTCCAAAACCGTTGTGGTTTTGGAAATTGCAGCATGTCAATTATATCTATGGAAACGCCGGCGGCTTTCCTATAGATATAATTGTAACAGAAAGTCTGCGGAGGAAAACTCTGTGAACTTTCTGTTGAAAGTGCTGCGGGAAGAACCGCGTTCTTACCGCAGCGCTTTAGCGCTGTGTTTCCGCCCAGTGGGGCCTTAGCCTCAAACCGGTTATGTCAGGATAGTGGATAGATTTCTGATCAGAAGGGTTCTGACCACTGAGACCCCCGCTGATTCTGGGAACGAGGGGTGTTTTACCCTCACTGTAAATACCACCATGGGAAAAGCAGACATAAATGGCATAACCCCTGTAAAATTATGCCTAGTGCAGGGCGGTGCCAGATACAAGGATTGAAAGAACAATACAGAGAGTTATTCACGAGGCATAACACAATGAATCATAGTTAGCCATGTCCATGACATTTTACATTCTTTTGCACTAAAAAGAACAGTGATTTACTATATGTTCATCAGATCAGGTCACATAGTTAGAATATAGGTCTACTTGTACAATACTCCAGATTTATTACCTGTGTGCACCCGTGCACCCGCTGTGTCACAAGTTACACAAATACTGTAGTGGCATAAAAGATACTTCTATAATACAGCCACGTTTGTGCAGTTATGAAGCAACGTTCAATGTATTTTAATTCAAAAGGAAAATCTAATGAGATGTTTTATAAATGTTTCATCAAGGACCTTTAGGCCCCACGTTGCGGAGATGCAGCTTTAATTGCAGATTTTGTTGCAGTTTTTAGAACCAAACCCAAGAATGGCTACAAAACTAATCGGACATATATAGGACTTAGGGCCCCTTCACACGGAGTATACGCTGGCTGTTTCTGAATGTGTAAATGTTCCGAAACAGCGGTGTTTAAAACAGATCCCATTGCTTTCTATGGGAGTCGGCATACGTGCACTCACCATAGAAATGAATGGAAAAAAGCAGCCCATTTATTTCTATGGGGAGCGCATGTATGCCGGCTCCCATACAAAGCAATGGGATCTGTTTTAAACGCCGCTGATTGGAAACGTTTGTTGGGAACTTATTAACAAAGGCACACCAGCTTTGTGACATTTTTGGCTCTTTGCACCAAACAATGCACCAAAGATGCACAACTTTTTCCATTTTTTGTCTTTTACATAACTTTTTAGAAAAGAGGGTGGGGTATTGTTGAGGCTGTCAGATTTACTGTAACCCATGCCAGAACACTGGTATGAGTTATAAATCTATGCCAGTCAGGGATTTCAGTTTTGGCACATCGGACCTCGTAAGATGAGCCAGAAATATTAAAAGATCGGAGGCTCTTAATAATTCAGGCACCTCTCATCCTAGTGGGGAAATCCTAGTCTTAGTAAATTACCCCTACTGTCACAAAAATGTGTGGGTGCTACAAATGCAACTTTCCATAGAAATTTCTTTTTGGTTTCCTTAAGGGGGTTATAAAAGAGTGGATGCTTTCTTCCAAAAACAGCTCTGCAGCTATGGACAGGATGTAGCTCGGCCTCATTGACTTCAATAAGGGTTTTCTGGAAATACGGTGTCCATGAGTTGTGGAAATGGAAATGAAAGGGGATGAGTTGCCATACTACATCCAACCCATGGACAAGCGAGGTACTGTTTCAGAAATAAAGCAGCCATGACTTTTAGATTCCGAGCAATGCCTATAAAATGCTCCAAAACTGAATTTTACTATTTTTTTGGAGGTTTTTTGTACTATATCCTCCATGTTTGAACTTGAATGACGTTTAATAATACAGTGAAAGGCAGAATTCGCTTGAGAGCGCACTTTTAATCATCAAAACAGATCTATTTTTTTCTTTTGCCAGATTTCTATGTAAATGTTATATTCCACCTCTTTTTCGCTTTCTTTCCTTCATGTTCAAAAACGGTCAAAGTTGAAATTGAAGAGCAATGTTTATCCAATTACTACAATTGCACCATATTCACATTAAACAGCATCTCATCTAAATCAGGTGATTAGCCAAGGGGAAGCAATCTGAACAATGAATTAGAACACACGCCATCTAAATTGCATAGCAATGCTTTTAGATGAGATACGTGTGATGAAATGTACTCTTTATATTTGCAGGTGAAGTTGGAACAACAAAACATATCAATGATTTATCATCTCCGGCTTTCTGAGCGTTTCCTATGGATGTAATACTAAAAAGATTCAGTAGATGGCGCCTTGACACAGCTCACACTGCTGTTCACTCACGCTATCTGTTATTCTAAGATATTCTATAAATATATGTACAAGTTAGTGACAAATCACATTCAGTCAATGAAATACAGCACAGACTTTACTGTTTTAGCCACATGAAAAATATTTTTCTTTCACGTGGTTATTTTACAGTTAGACTTGCTTTTTCCTTTTTTCATCTCTGCCATTTTTTTTACATCTAAGATAAGTGGAGAAAGGCCTATCATGGAGGCATGACGTTACAATATCCATCGCTTTATTCATGTGAGTCTTTTATACATGCAGATGCACAGAGCTGAATTTATCCTTTATATGAAGTTACTTAAACATAGCGGGCACATTAATAAGCTGCTTGCACTTTTTTTTGGTGTAAATTGTGCCTTTTTCTGGTCTTTTTCTTCATTTATGAAACATTTGCGTCAGATATAACGCTGCTCTTGCCACTTTTACTTTTTAGCGAGAAAAGGGGGTTTGGACTAAATGGAGATCCTTTTCACACTGCATTTATAACTTTTATGAAGGGGCAAAAATAAAAAAGGCGCAAATACACTCTGGACCATGGGCAGCGTAACAGAGCCCTTCAGGTCAGAAAGCGTTAAAAAGGGGCAATTGTGCAATTTTCTAACAATTTCGCCTTTATAACAAAAAAAGGGCAAAGAGCACATGGCCAAAAAAGGTGCATCTAATCTAACTAATGTGCACAACATTTTACAAGGAGGTGCGCCAACATCATAGAAAAGCTAGCAAACGCTATCCACATATTGCAGAAAATTATCCATAGTGGAAATGAAGCAATTTCGAAAACCCTTGCATTTTTGGAAATTTCAGGATGTCAATCATGCCTACGGAAACGCTTGTGTGTGTGTGGTATATATATATATATATATATATATATATATATATATATATATATATATCTTTTTGAATTCCCTCTGGATCTTGGTCTGAACCGAAATTACAGCTGGAATAGTGAAATGTAAATGAGGCATTAAATTCGGCTCTGCTACATATCTGTTCCTTTTTTTAAGTCCTTTTCTAGCACTCAGCTTTCCTACGTGTGCAATGTGCCATCTGACAAAGTCCTCTCTTCTGCATCTGTATATTTGTGCTAACTCATAGACCTTTGTAATATAGCAGCACCTTCACACACTGCAGTACTTTTCTATTCCTATCAGCAAGCTCCCCCTATGGAAATGTGACACCCTCCAATCCCAGCCTGGCATACATCCTGACATTGGCATTGTATGATTTATTTGAGATGGAATTATTTTTACACGGTGTTCCTTAAATGGACTTAGTACTTATGCGTCTTGCACTGTATGCCAGCTATCTGCTCATTCATCACTATAATAACTTGCATTACATTGTACAATACTTTTCAAGTGTAACAGTCTCAAATAAAACAATAGGTCGGTGCCATTCCTTAAGAATCAGCAGAACATGGTGTTTCACAATGTCCATTTGGCATGTTCTTGGATTGAAAGCTGTGACTTTCAGGAAAAAGCAATGGCAGCATCCCCAGCAACACAGCACTGATTGAGAAGAGAACAGACCATCTGATACAGATCTGCCATAATGAAAGTCCAGCATGGGGCTGAATGAGTTTCCACCTCTGCTGACTGAGGGGCTAATGACAAACATCTCCCTGGGCACTTTACTGCTGCTGTTAGCTTTTTAGGGCATATGGCATTTGGTTACATGCCTTTCTTCAGAGATTTCTACTTTGTGATAGTTGAAGTTTGCTGCTCCAGTCTGTCTACATTTCTTACGCAGCATTTTAAAGTTTCAGGAAACTCCTTTTTCTTTAGATTTTCAGTAACATTTTGGTTCACACGAAAATGCAGAACATATTCTTTATATTATGTATGATTTTAATACATGGAAATTATGACATTAAAGGGACTGTCCAATGGATATAAAATAAGGGTCAGTAATATATTACAAGAAAGAACACATACAAGCTCATAGCAGATAGAATAAGATACTAGGAATCATAGCAACTAAGAAGAAAAGAGAGATTCAAGATCATTTTGTTTTTTGTGCAGAGTGATCTCCACTTAGCTTGATGTAGATTGTACAGCCTGACCGTAGTTGGAAGGAAGGACCTCCAATAGTGCTCCTTCTCATACATGGGATGGGAGTTATTCTCCAGCATGGAGCTCACTACGGACAGTATCCTTCTGTCATCCACTACTTGTACGGGAACCATGGGGCTTCCTAGGACAGAGCTGACCCTCATAACCAGCCTGTCAAATCTATTTCTGTCCCTGGCTGGTAAACTACTCCCCCAGCAGGCCATTCCGGAGAAGATGGCTAATGCCATTACAAAGTTGAAAAAGTCCCTAAGAAGTGGCCCCTGGACTCCAAAGGCCCTCAGCTGTGACCCTTTCTGTACAGTGCATCCAGTCCAGCTTATTATTGAGGAGCGCACCCAGCTTATTGGTCTTGACTATCTCAATGCCCATCCCATAGATGTCCACTGGTTTTGGAGCATAGGATATCGTCACAAGTATATTGCTTAGATTTAATTCCATATTTCATAGGAACCTACAGGAAAAAAAAATGTGGCACTGCTTATTGTGAATAGTATTTCTGTAATACAGTCACATGTTAAGGCACCCTACAGTAACACAGCAAATACCTACAGCTCTAAAAACCCCGGGACTCTAAATTCCGTCATTATGACTTTGTGAATAAAGCTTTGCTTTGTGCATAAAATACCTTATTTACTATGAGAATATGAATTTCTCTCTCTGCGAAATTTTTAGTTGGATAGGGGCAGGCATAAAGGCAGACTGGGGACATCTAGGCCCAACAAATTTATTACAACTTATGTCATAAAACTGGTGCAAGCTATAGCTGAGGCCTACAGTCCCGATCTAGCATAGGTTTTAATTCCAGTTCACGGAATATCCAGTGATGAATCTAAATTATGACTGATGCCTCTTAATAATTCTGATACATCATGTGACATCACACCAAGGGGTTTAAGACATATTATAGAACTGGTTCTGATGTGAATGTCCAGCTAAGACCGAGGCCCAACGTGACATAAACACTGTGTTTTACAGTCTAGCAAATCCCTTCAAAACATTGCAGAAATATACGTGCAGTGAAAATGCTGGCATTTCCAAAATCATTTCGGTTTTGGAAATCGCACCATGTCCATTATACCTACAGAAATGCTGGTGGTTTCCATATGGGTATTATGGAAGCAGGAAATAACGTGATGTATAGCCGCCACAGTTTTTCCCACAGCATTTTTTTGCTACAGCCTTCTAAGTGGGGCCTTAGCTTAAGGGAGCCTTCACACGGAGTTTACGCTCCGCTCATTCTGAACGTAAACTCGTTCAGAATGAGCGGCGTAAAAACAGATCCCATTGATTTCTATGGGTGCCGGCATACAAGCGCTCCCCATTGAAATCAATGTGTGTATCATATTGAAAGCAATAGGTAAAAAAAAGCCTCCCATTATTTCAATGGGTAGCGCTCGTATGCCGGCACCCATAGAAATCAATGAGATCTATTTTTACGCCACTCATTCTGAACAAGTTTACGCTCAGAATGAGCAGAGCATACACTCCATGTGAAGGCTCGCTAATGTTATATTCACACACCAGTAATTAATGGCTGTGTGAAGTCCATTTTTTTTTAATTGACGTCATGAAAGCATTAGATTCAATATCAATGAATAGGGGCTATTCATGTGACCATTATTTTGACTATTGTCATGGACTGTCAAAATATAGGTCATGGCCTATTTTTGTCTATTTTCACGGATTCTTCCATACACAGAAATATATAAGGGACCCGTGAAAAGTAAATTTTGGCATTTTGCCGGCTTTTTGGCATTTTATACATGCTTTTTTTTCACTGGAAATTTAAAGTCACATAAAATACCTTAGAATACGCTGAGGTTTTTGGTGAGATGCAAATTATTCAAAGTTTTATGTTTTTTTCCTCTTGTAAATCCAGTCCTAAAAATAAGGGCATCAAAATATGAAATATGAACAAGGCTGTAGGCTAAGGGCACAGAGGATAGATTCCATGCAGGAAATCCATAGCAAACAAAACTAAATTCAGCCATGGCAAAATCCATCCAAAATAGTTACTTTCAGCTGAAATTTGCGAGTGGCCAGCCCAGCGTTCTGTTGGCCAGTTTATCTTGCAGCAATAATTGACAAGCTGCCGGCTCAAAACCTACATAATGAGACATTTGAGACAAGAATAGAAATCACTAGAATGACGCTTGTACACCATAAGGGTATGTTCACATGGAGGAAAAGGTGGCAGAGACCTTGTGAACATTCGGCGCAGCCAGCCGCGACAGAATGCCAATGCAGCATTGGGATTCCGTTGTGGCAACCCACTATTCATTAGGCCCGAATGAATGGGCCTATACAGGAGTGCATCTAAGCTGCGGACACCGCGGCTGAATCAGCTGTGGAATCTGCGACAAGATAGGTCATGTTGCTTCTTTTTTCCATTACTAGCTAGCGGCAAAAAAAATGGGAGCGGCTCCCATTGAAGTCAATTTGAGCCATTTTTGCAGACGGATTCCTGCAGAAAACTCTGTGTGAACATACCCCTAAGGGTGAATTCACACGGAGATAAATGGCGCCTCCCATTGACTTTTTCTGCAAATTCAGCGCCATTTTCCTCCATGTGAATGCACCCTAAGGGAGAACCAGTCAGCATCAGTTCAGAAGACTTTTTATGATTATGCTGCTATATATGCTGCTGCAACACTGAATTTCCCCATGGTGGGACCATTAAAGGATTATCTTATCTTATCTTAACAGCAAACATCTAACTACTATACTTCTGCTCATAAAAAAGCAGAAATAATGCTAATTATAAATATTACTAGAATTTGACCAAAATGCTGAGAGTCCTTCTAGCCCAAGGGATCATACACACAGAGGTATCAAGATTCTACAGTGTATGGATAATATGTATCTATAGAATTCTATAGTGGGATGCAGTTGTGGGATACAGGCTATGCTCTTGCAGTTTCTGCATTTAAAAAAATGTAGCCTTTTCAATCATATAACATATTATGAAATTATTCTTTCCTAGAAGCATTGCTTCATGGGAGAATAACGTGCTGTGTTGTATTTCCATATAGTAGCAGACATAGGAGAAAATTTGCCATAAATTGTATGCCAGAATACTGGCTAAAGGCTCGTTCACATCTGCGTTGTGCTTTCTGTTGTGCAGGTTTCCGTTTCCTGCATAAAACAGAGCAGGATACGAAAACCTGCAGGAGACTTTCTCACCCATTCATTTGAATGGGTGAGAAAGCTGTCCAGCCGTGAGCGGCGGTGAGCGTTTTGCGGACAGAGTCGGACATGCAGTACTCTGTGTCCGGATTAAAAAATTCGGTTTCGCGGCGGAGAGCATAAAACGCTCACCGCCGCTAACGGCCGGACCCGGTCTGTGCTTTGTGTCTTCTGGCATGCAGAAGACGGAAAGCACAGAACGGAAGGCTGAACGCAGGTGTGAACCTAGCATAAGAGTATGTTCACACATCAGTATGCCATCAGTCCGTTTGAATTCAGTTTGAGACTTTAAAACGGACTGATGCACATACTGATTGTATACTGACACCTTTTTATGTTGATAGCAAACATTCTCCGTCCCCTAGAGGATAGGGGGCTGATTAAAAGTAGCAGAAGATAGAAAACCGCTGGATTGCCTAAAGCGGAGATCGGACGCAGGTGTGAACCTGCCATATGGCTAAAGCCCCACATTGACGGAAACAGAGCCCTGTGGAAACGGCTATGGAAATGCCGTGAAAAAAACCATTGCGTTTTACAGTACCTGCAAAGTGAATTAGATACTGCTAATCCCATCCACACAATGCAGAAAAAAAAAATGCTGCGGAAAAGCTGCATTTTCAAAAACACCCATGTCAATTATACCTGTGGAATCGCAAGCATCTTCCCTATAAATTTAATAAGGGAAGAAAATGCACAGAGTCTAAATAAATTCTCTGCATAGTTCCAATGGCTCAACAAACAGAGCCATATGAACTCTGAATGCTGCCATACTGGGTCTGTACTAACATCTCTGTAAAGTTTATGACACCTTGGGCATTGGCTGAAATAAAACAAGTTTACTTCAGCAGAGCCACTGGAGGGCTTGGAGCTGAGGCCATAATATGGCCATGTAAAATCTTAGAGAAAAAAATACTAACCAAAACAACAATCTGTAGGGTTAATTAATGTAATGTTGTTTCCTATTTTAATGGTGAATTTTTTGTATCTTTTTCATACTTAAAAATACAGTACCAAGACATTAACAGAGAATATTGGCCGGTTTCAATGTAATTACATTATGGCAGTTATACTATCTGTTGTCATTGTCATAAAAATGATATTTGGCATCAGAATTTCCCCACATGTTTCCTGACACATAATCTTACTTTTTTGTTTGCATTGGCATAAAAGAATGGTCCTTCTATCTGCTCAAAGTTTGAGTAAGTTACTAAATTGTCCCTAACACTTGTGGCCAAAATGTAGCTTTTTCACCTAGACCCTGGGGCTGATAAGAAGACAAGACACCAGTATTTTACATAGTAAACGATACATGGGATATTCTGTTTTGCAATGGTTCCTGATACATTAAACCCTTCCCACGGCGACCATTTTTCAATTTTAATTTTTTATACCCCACCTCATCACTTTTTTATTTTTCCATTCACATTGCTGTATGAAGGCCTATTTTTTTTGTACTTTTTATTGGTACCATTTATTATTCCATATGATGTACTGGGAAGCTAGGAAAAAATTTAGAGTGGTGTGGAATTAGAGAAAAACTGTGTTGCGTGGCGTTGTTACAGGCTGCATTTTTACAATGTTCAATGTACAGCCAAAATGACAGGTTACCCGTATTACCCGTGGGTCATTATGATTACAGCAATACCAATTTTTTTTTAGTTTTTGACATACTTTGACACCCTAACACAAATCCAAAAGTTTGACGAAAACAAACAATTGAAGTCTCCATATTCCGACACCTGTAACTTTTTTTTATATATATTTTTTGTATACAAGGCTGCAAGGGGGATGTACTTTTCACTTTTGTCATGTGCATTGGAAGGTTCCCACAATCTAACCATGCAGGAGCCATACTGGAAGCAATAGGAAAGTGGGTGGAGGGTTCACCACAGGTTGGACTTTTTCTTATATTTGGAGGCTAATTTCTAAGGGCATTACCACTAGTTCGCTGCTGCATTATTCAACAGAGCCCCACGCCCATGGTGGTTACTCAACTCCACCATGTTTAAAGTCCTGACATCTGCCATGCTATTATACCAGATGTTGGGAAGGGGTTAAAGGTACAGTAAACCAAGAATTGAAAGCTAAATGTACAGAAGAAATATAGTAGCCCTCACTATTGTCCATTTCAAGAATGTTCTTTCTGATCCTGACACAAACAGTATTCTAGAAATCCTGCAGGGAAGAAAGGTGTTAATTTCCAGCTGGGCTGTTTCATCTTCATCTCCAGACTAGCCAAGAGGGTGGATCCTAGATAAGAGGGCGGAGCTTAACAAGTCTGTTGTCCTGCTATATGCATGGCACAGCAGGACAGCTCCTGTAGTGCCCACTTATATTAATGCAGCCTCTTTGTCATTTTACGCAGTGAACTCCATCTTCCAGATGGCTATAGTTTTTTAATAGTTTTTTTTTTAGATTTTTTTTTTTTTTTAGATCATGTGTTAATAATGTTTAATTCCTGTTATTTCCATTCACTTGTTTAGGCCCCGAAAGGAAAAAATAATATTCAAAACTAACAGTTCCAATAATCCAACAGTTCACCAAGTAATTGTGTCAGATGAAGAAATACTAATAAAAAAACCTCTTATTGTAAAGCCTTCATAAAAAAATATTAAAAATAAAGTGCACAGAAAACACCACCACACATCTGCAGTCTATCACTATGACATAAGAGTATATCCAAACCAGAGGTAGGAAATCGGAACATACTAGTAATGATCAATGCCATGCACTAGTGGTAATGAAGGTGTACTGCACCACTATCAACATCCCTAGATATCTGACTTCCTGTCAGTGGAATAATGACAATAAAGAGTGGTCAGCAGTATTCATTACTACTAGGGAATAGACCACCCAGGATGAATGCAGAAGCCCATCAGTGATAAGGATACTGGCCAATGCCACACCAATAGCCCTTTAGTGCTAGACACGGGGAAGGTCAGAACAAGAACAACATTCATGTGTTTATTTCACTAAAGCACTGAGGAATATTTTGGGGCTTATAATATACATTTATACAGTCCCTGGTCACAAACACCCATAGCTGTTTGTACACGGAGCCAATTGGTTGGATTTGAACCCAGGACCCCACCACTATAAAGCAACAGTACTAACCACTGAGCCACCATGTACCCGAATCAGTCAATAAGCACACTAAAACACATTCAACAGATTTGCTGCAAGGTTGGTGAATAACAATCATGCGGATCGCAACACATACAGTATGAAATTCTCCACTTTCATTCCTATACAAACCACAATTATAAATAATTTCATTAAAATACTTCCAGCTCTAAAAAAAGAAAAAGTATCCAAATTTTTAAAATATTAAAATTATAAAAATTTGCCCTGGTACATAAGTATATGTTAGTTGTTCTTTTTATTGCGGTAAGAGTGGGGGTGGATAAGGGTCTCATATGCAGCATATTACATGTAGACAGTATACCTGTGAAACTACATTTTGCCCCATATTACAGAAATAGAATGAGGATTCTCATAGACTTGTGTATTTTGTGCCCTCACCACCAGATGCAGGATACTAACTATTCGGGAGTAAGGGTCAGAATGACTTGAGGTTATTAGGTGTCACATAGCTGCAGTCAGATATCAATGCCGTAATTGATTGTTCTTATTTCCTACCTGCAGATCCTCCTCTAGATCCATCACTGAGAACAATCTGTCATAAAGGTCACAAGTAATCTCTTTATCTCTGGCAGCACAGGATTCACAGCCACTGAGACTCTTTAGCGTGTATGTTTAATAGCAATGTAAGGGAAGTATAACAAGATGGAAATCTTTTTAACTTTGTTTAAATAAGTCCTCCAGCCCACCTCTTAGTGTTATGACTCGGTCTCCAGAGGGGAAGTGCCATTCAACTTAACATGAAACTAAATGAATGGTGGAGGATATGGAAATGACTTTATACCATTCAAAACTTTTAAGGTAAACCCTGCATACTTCACGCTGCTCCAGTGCACACATCAGCATATTCAGGGCTTAGATTAAGAACCCGGCAGCGATTGTGACACTCTGACAAATAGAAGGCCGGATGTGGTCTATTGTACCATTGTGGCAGAAGGTAATAATGAAAAACTTACCTGAAGGACACTTTAATTTTTTACTACATCAATATACAGTGTACTTTGTGGATTTTAATAGCAATGTCAGAGGTTACATGCACAAAAATAACAATAATGTTATTGGGGTTCTTAGTCTTATACAATACTAGAGGGAGGACCCGGCTTCGCACAGGTATATTACATTTTATGTTTGTGTAGTGGCCCCATAAGAAATGTCCAATTTTGCACTGATGTATTTTGTATGTGGTTAGTGTGTATGTCCATAAGCGTCATATGATTATGTGTATCTCATTTTGGATAGCAGTGAAAAACCTGCGATCAGTTGTTATGGATACCTGAAGTAAAGCTGTGTCTAATCCTTCCCCGTGTAGTACTGTGTTTAGACGCAAGTATCTAATCCTTGTTGGTGTGGTACTGTGTGCAGATGCACATATCTAATCCTCCGGCGTGTGGTACTGTGTGCAGATGTGTGTATCTAATCCTCCCCCGTGTGGCATTGTGTGAAGAGGCACGTATCTAATCCTCCGGCAAGTGAAACTGTGTGCAGACGTGCATATCTAATCTTACGGCATGTGGTACTATGTGCAGACGCACGTATCTAATCCTCTGGCATGTGGTACTGTGTGCAGACAGGTGTATCTAATTCTCTGGCGTGAGGTACTGTGTGCAGATGCGCATATCTAATCTTCCCCCATTTGGTACTGTGTGCTGAGACGCTTATCTAATTATCTGGCATGTGGTACTGTGTGCAAAGGCATGTATCTAATCCTCCAAAGTGTGGTACTGTGTTCAGACGCACGTATCTAATCCTCCCCTGTGTGGTATTGTGTGAAGAGGCACATATCTAATCATACGGCGTGTGGAACTGTGTGTAGATGTGCGTATCTAATCCTACAGCATGTGGTACTGTATGCAGACGCATGTATCTAATCCTATGGCGTGTACAACTGTGTGAAGATGTGCGTATCTAATCGTCTGGCATGTTGAACTGTAAGCAGACGCGCGTATCTAATCCTACAGCATGTGGTACTGTGTGCAGATGTGCTTATCTAATCCTCTGGTGTGTGGAACTGTGTGCAGATGCGCGTATCTAATCCTCCCCTGTGTAGTATTGTGTGATGAGGTGCGTATCTAATCCTACAGCGTGTGGAACTGTGTGTAGACGCGCGTATCTTATCCTATGGCATGTGGTACTGTGTGCAGATGCGGGTATCTAATCCTCTGGCGTGTGGTACTGTGTGCTGAGATGCGTATCTAATTCTCTGGTTTGTGATACTATGTGTAGAGGCATGTATCTAATCCTCCAAAGTGTGGTACTGTATGCAGACACACGTATCTAATCCTCCCCTGTGTGGTATTGTGTGGAGAGGTGCGTATCTAATCCTATGGCGTGTGGAACTGTGTGTAGATGCGCATATCTAATCCTACGGCATGTGGTAGTGTGTGCAGACACGTATCTAATCCTCCCCTGTGTGGTATTCTGTGAAGAGGCAGGTATCTAATCCTACGGCATGTGGAACTGTGTGAAGATGCGTGTATCTAATCCTCTGGCGTGTGGTACTGTGTGCAGATGCGCATAACTAATCCTCCCTGTGTGGTACTGTGTGCTTAGACGCATATCTAATTCTCTGGCTTATGGTACTGTGTGCAGAGGCATGTATCTAATCCTCCAAAGTGTGGTACTGTGTGCAGACACACGTATCTAATCCTCCCCTGTGTGGTATTGTGTGAAGAGGTGCGTATCTAATCCTACGGCGTGTGGAACTGTGTGTAGACGTGCGTATCTAATCCTCTCACGTGTGGTACTGTGTGCAGATGCGCGTATCTAATTCTCCCCTGTGTGGTACTGTGTGCTGAGATGCGTATCTAATTCTCTGGCTTGTGGTACTGTGTGCAGAGGCATGTATCTAATCCTCCAAAGTGTGGTACTGTATGCAGACACACGTATCTAATCCTCCCCTGTGTGGTATTGTGTGAAGAGGCACATATCTAATCCTATGGCGTGTGGAATTGTGTGTAGACGCGTGTATCTAATCCTACGGCATGTGGTACTGTGTGCAGATGCGCGTATCTAGTTCTCTGGCATGTGGTACTGTGTGCAGATGTGCGTATCTAATCCTCCACCATGTGGTACTGTGTGAAGATGCACGTATCTAATCCTCCCCCGTGTGGTACTGTGTGCAGATGCACGTATCTAATCCTTCCCCGTGTGGTACTGTGTGCAGACAGGTGTATCTAATCCTCTGGCGTGTGGTACTGTGTGCAGACGCGCATATCTAATCCTCCCCCATGTGGTACTGTGTGCTGAGACGTGTATCTAATTCTCTGGTGTGTGGTACTGTGTGTAGAGGCATGTATCTAATCCTCCAAAGTGTGGTACTGTGTGCAGACACACATATCTAATCCTCCCCTGTGTGGTATTGTGTGTAGATGCATGTATGTAATCCTACGGCATGTGGTACTGTGTGCAGATGTGCATATCTTATGCTCTGGTGTGTGAAACTGTGTGCAGATGCGTGTATCCAATACTTTGGCATGTGTTACTGTGTGTAGATGCATGTATCCAATCCCCGGCATGTAGTACTTTGTGCAGACGCGTGTATCTAATCCTTCGGCATGTTCAACTGTTTGCAGAAGTGCGTATTTAATCCTCTGGTATGTGGGACTGTGTGCAGACGCGTGTATCTAATCCTCTGGCGTGTGATACTGTGTGCTGATCTGTGTATCTAATCCTCTTATGCGTGTATCTCAGTTTGGATATCAGTGTTGTATTGTGCATGTGGAGTGACTGTGTGTATTGCAGTTGGAATATGAGTGAAAGACTTGCAGGTTTGTATTGGCTAAGGGGGTGCATTGTGTTTGGAATGCTGTATCTCAGCAACGTTACGTCCAAGCGAGTTGGAGTTTGATCTTAAACCTTCCCGGATACCTGAAGTATCTCGGTACCAAATTTGGTGAAGATCGGTCCAGTCGTTTGGTTCGCATTAGAGAACAGACAGACAGACGGACAGACAGACAGACAGACTGAAAATCATTTTTATAATATAGAGAGATAGAGCTTACATGAACATGGAACATACGAGACTATAGACAAGTATTTCATATTCTATTAAAAAAGAAGATAAACTACGCCACATTTGCTCTTTCAACTATTTTTCTTTGAGGGGAGTGCCCTATATAGATATTATACAGCTTCAGATGGAAAGTCAATAGTACATACATGACATTCCCTGTTCTGCTACACATATTTAGTACACATGACATTGGTATGTGCATAAGATCTAAAAATGTGAATTTAGGGTGAATCCTTAAAGTAGAATCGTATCTATCGGGGGCTGCCCTGAGCCCACTGACTTTGTGGGGCCCACCTTGGAGCTGCCATTAATACTTTACTTTTACAAAACACGGAGATCGGACAAAACACACCTGCTCTCGGCTCAGGCCAGCACGATGATGTCATTGTGCCTCCTGCGTCGGGATGCAAACGTCCTATGCATGGACCTTGCGCATAGAACAGAGGAGAAGAGAAGAGGAGGCAGCGGAGGCTCCATTCAGCAAGGGATCGAAGGTAGGTGAGTATAACTTTTTTTTTTTTTTTTAGCACAGTTGTTGGTGTTTTAATAGTATAAGGGGTTGTTAGGAGGAGGAAATAAAATAAATAAATAATATAATAATAATAAATAAATATAAGAGCTATTAGTGAGCATTAAAAGAGGAAAGTCATTTATATAAGGGGTCATTAGGAGCACAGTATTTATGTTGTTGGAATCGGGGAATAATATAAGGGTGCAATTAATTTGAGGTGGCACTTGGACTTTATTAAGGCAATGGTCTCACGTAGCAGGCTGCAGCAAAAAATGCTGCAGGAAAAACTGCAGTGGAAACGAAACATGGTTTTTCCTGCAGCAGTTTTCACAGAAAGTCCACAGAGGTTTCCTCTGTGGACTTTCTGCTTCCAATACACCTATATGGAAATCGCCAGCATTTCCACAGGTATAACTGACATGCTGCGATTTACAAAACCGCAATGCTTTTGGAAGTCGCAGCATGTCCACTGCATGGATTTTTCTGCAATGTGTGGATGGAGTTCGCTAAAATCCCATCCATTTTGTAGGAATTGTAAAACGCTGCATTTTTTCTGCATTGTTTACACCATGGCCACACCACGGCCACACCGAGGCCTGGCCACACCTGAGGCCCGATGTTGCGGAAGATTTTGTTGCGTTTTATTGGGCCAAAGCTAAGAATGCCTACAAATGGAATTGTGTAACCCCCTCACAGGAGTTACTAATGGTTATTTGGCCATAGAAGTGCCTTACATGTTATGATAGTTTGTATATGTTGCCATGTTTATTCTGTATTCATTTGTGTAATGTTGTTAAGCTATTGTTCTCTGGTTTCACTTGTCCTAGTGAGCTGTGGTCTCCATAGCAACACACACTATGGTGAGTGGATCTGTAGCTGGAACAGGAAATAGTCATAGCAGAGAGAGGAAGTAGTATTCTGTAAGAGCCAGGGAAGAAGAAGTGGGGCAGTGGCCATCTTGTGTTTCAGACACTGTGCTGTGAGGATTTCCACAGCAACAGCAGGACAGAGAAGCTGTGTGACAGCGCCCCCATCACTATCAGTAAGAGGACAGGAATTACATCAGGCTGAGCAGAGCTATAACCCTGGCAGCCTGCACCTACCTCTACAAGGTAACTGAGCCCCTGCAGTAGACCAGAAGCTGGATCTGCAGACATCTTAGACTCTCTGCTAATACATGGGAAGGTGTCAGCCAGCTACAAGCCACTGTGCCACAGCTCACTGCTACAGGACAAGTGAACCAGCAGATGCCTGTTACAATAAAGCAGTGAGCACTTCTACTGATCCTGGCCTGGACATTGCCTTCCCTGTAGCTAAGCCCTGGGCAAATGCTCTTTGTTGGAGTAGAGCACTGGCACCCACATCACCATCTCAGCCCAGGGACCAGCGGGTGTCTCAATACTCCAACTGGCGTCACATCTAACTGACTCTGCCTATTACCCTGTGCACCTCTCCTGGGAGTTCTGGTGCCTATAAGGTCACCGTGACAGTCCAGCCTCCTGCACGGTTCTCCCAGGGTGGTCGCAGTTGGCGTCACGAACAGGATTGCTGTGCCATTGAAAAAAAGAAGGGAGGCACTTGAGCTGCTGGCAGGAAAAAGGATCTGTGACTGCGACACTGTGCAGTATCGACATCTTGGCCCTGCATCGCACGCTATACCTGAATCTACAGCACAGGCAAAAGCAGGTGAGCCACGTACTGCCAGTATGTTTAGGAACAAAGAAAAAAGGGATTTTGTCAGTTTTAAACACCAAGGGTCCAGTAGTGAGGATGAGGAAGAGGGGTGTAGTATTTCAACCCCCACAGCTGCTGTAATGCCAATCACAATGCCTTATTACCCAGGCGTGCCATGGCTGCCACTCTATGTAGGCGAGCCAAATACCCTAAAGGACTTTAAAGAAAAGATGCAAGCAACTTTCAAAGTTTATCCCCTCACTGCTGAGCAGAAGGTTGCTATGTTAATGGGTCAGATGGGAGGACTAGCCCTCCGTGAAGTTAAGTCCTGGGATGTTAAGGAGAAACAAACTGTTAAGCAAATTTTTGATAAACTGCGCGCCATATTTGAAACTAAGACTCTGTCAGAACTAAAAGCTCGGTTCTTTAGCCGCAAGCAGAACGCAGGTGAAAGTCTTAGAGACTATGCTCTGAGCTTGGATGAAGCTCTCCGCCAGGTTGCACAACTAGATCCTCATGAGCTTCACAATTATGATTGCACGCTGAAGGAGCAATTCATTGAGGGTGCTACACCTGATGCAGTTAAAATGCAACTATGTATGCTTAACTCTCAAGACCCTGACCGACCCTTCAACCTATTTAAAGAGACAGCCATCCAAATCCTTAAAGTGGACACAATGCCAGAGGAGCAGCATAATGTGCCCTCAGCTTCTACAGCACCTCCACCCTGTGTAATCCAACAACCCATTGCTCAGTGCGCACAGATCCAACCTTCTGACTCCAACCTTGAACTCCAAGGACAAATCGCTGAACTTTCAAAGAATCTAATTAAGCTTTGCAAAAAAGTGGATGACCTTCAGCTGACACCACCGAGGTCTCCCTCATCCCGGCACTGGCAGCGACCTTCGCCACGTCAGTATTCACGCAGACCGTTATTCCGACCCGGTCGCAGGGTCACGGACCAGTTTGATTCATCCGGAAGGCCCATCTGTCGAAGTTGTCATTTACCAGGACATGTTGAACGAGAATGCCAGTCTTTAAACTAGGCCGTCCTGGGGCAGAGGACCTACCCCCAGGAGACAACCACCACCATGGTCCACTATCACCTGAATGGGGCCGACGTTTCATTGGAGACCGTCCTATCCTTTCCATCAATATGAACAACATCCCACTGACTGCTCTCTTGGATACGGGATCACAGACGACCACCATGCCTCTTGCCCAGTTTGAAAAATATTGGTCTCAAGATCAGCTACAACCATGCAATCCTCATGAGCAGGTGACTCTAATTGCCAGCAATGGACAAGAACTTAAACAGGTAGGATACTTCCTAGCCACCCTTAAGATTGGCAAAACCGAACTGAAGGATCAAGGGATTGTCATTGTGGACGTTGCCAAAGACAGAGACACTCCCTCCATCATCATTGGGACCAATGTCTTAGTTAATTGTTTTGATGAAGCCATTGCTGCCTTGTCTGACACTCTTCAAATAGCCGCTCCAAAAGAGAGACACATCTACCATAAGGCCATTAAGGTTTTGGTACAACAACAACAGGTACAACTTTCCCAAGGTGAGATCGGAAAAGCTAGGGTGACTGACGCTAGACCCATCATCTTACCACCTGGTCATGTGATGATAGTCTGGTGCCGGGCCAGGTTTGGTGTCAAAGGCAGGGATTACTCCGTGCTCATCGAGTCAATGCCTACGGATCGTACAGTTATTGCTGCCCGTAGTTTGGCTAAGGTGACCCATGGACGAGTCCCTGTACAATTGTTGAATTTTGGGGATTCTGAAGTTACACTACCACGGTATACAGTGGTTGCCAAATTATCCAGAGTTCAGGATGCTGATTGCCTCCAGAGAGTCCATTGTGGAGCTCAGACCACCAATTCACAACCCACATGTAACCCCACTGGGGAGCAAAAAGAATGGTGGCAAGAGATTCACCTTGGAACCCCTGAGACGCCTTCATCTCAGCTGGAAGGGGTATTGCGGGTAGTTCACGAATTCGAACACATTTTCAGCAAGTCCCCTATGGACTTTGGGCATGTCACTGCAGTGGAACACACAATTCAAACTGGTGATCATCCTCCCATCAAGGAAAGACATAGGCCCATTCCCCCAGCACAATACCAACAAGTAAAAGGCTTACTCCAAAACATGAAGGATTCTGGTGTCATAAGGGACAGCCGAAGCCCTTGGGCTGCTCCCTTAGTACTTGTCAAAAAGAAGGACGGTACCATTCGCCTTTGCGTGGATTACCGCAAATTGAATGATATCACCCACAAGGATGCGTATCCGCTGCCCCGGATAGAGGAGTCCCTTGCAGCCCTTCAGTCTGCAGCCTACTTCTCTGTCCTGGACCTTACCAGTGGATACTGGCAGGTCCCTATGTCCCCAGCTGATGCTGAAAAAACTGCCTTCACAACACCAATGGGTCTGTTTGAATTTGACTGGATGCCATTTGGGTTGTGCAATGCGCCTGCCACATTCCAACGGCTCATGGAGTTCTGTTTAGGTCATCTAAACTTTGAGTCTGTCCTGTTATATCTGGATGATATAATTGTTTACTCCAGAACATATGCAGAGCATTTGGATCACCTTGCGAGAGTGTTTGAGTCTTTGGATCGCTATGGTCTGAAACTCAAACCTTCCAAATGCCATCTCCTAAAATCTGAAATCCAATACCTGGGACACATTGTGAGCGCTGATGGGGTGTCGCCAGATCCTCAGTACACTGAACGGATACGCGACTGGCCAACTCCTGAAACGGTAAAAGACATCCGTAGATTCCTTGGGTTCGCCGGTTATTACCGCCGATTTGTAAAAAACTTTGCCCGGATTGCTGCACCCTTACAGGCTGTACTGGTAGGTCAGTCTACCACCCGATCTGGTAAGAGTCCAACTATCCAATGGACCCCTGAAATGCAAAAAGCATTTGATGAGTTAAAAGCGGCCTTAGTCGGTCCAAATGTCCTTGCTTATCCTGATTACAGTAAACCGTTCATTCTGCAAACAGACGCAAGTAAAACTGGACTTGGTGCTGTCCTTTCCCAGAAACAAGAAGGTTTGATTAGACCCATTGCATTTGCCAGTCGTTCGCTTCGGGCAACTGAACGTAATGACTCTAACTATAGCTCCTTTAAGTTGGAGTTTCTGGCCTTGGTTTGGGCGGTTACCGAAAAATTCCATCATTATCTCACCGCCACTCCTTTTGTTGCATACACAGATAATAATCCTCTGACCCATCTTAGCACTGCCAAATTGGGAGCAATTGAGCAGCGTTGGGCTTCACGTCTTGCCAATTATCAGTTTACCTTAAAATTCCGTGCAGGGAGGGAGAATGTTAATGCTGACATTTTATCTCGGTTACCCCAAGAGTCAACTAATGACCTAGATGACCCTGACATATGGGAAGAAGTTGAACTCCCTGACTTCTATGACAAAGTCACTCAACGTGTTAATCAAAATGTCCGGACCAAATATTGTACCCTTCAGACCGTGCAAGTTGAGTCCCTCCATCATATGGATTGGGAACAAGTCCAAAAACAAGATCCAACATTGCAAAGATTAAAAGACCTTTTAAAAGATTCTAATTCAATAGGTCCAGATAACAATGCAAGCCCTGAACTTCAAAATCTTTGGCGAGAGCGCGGTCGTTTAACCTATCTGCAGGGAAAACTGGTCCGCCGTTATGTAAATCCTCGTACCCATGAGCGAGTGTTTCAGATTGTGATACCAAGACAAGACGCTCCTTTGATCTTGGATGCGTATCATAATCAGTCAGGACATTTCAATGCCCAAAAGACAGAACAAACCATTAAGGATCGTTTCTACTGGGTGGGAATGCGCCCTCAAATTGAACAGTGGTGCCGGGATTGTGCACAATGTGCTTTGCGGAGAGGATCTAACCAACGGGCCCCTCTACAGGGCATTGTCACAGTCAGACCACTAGAGTTGGTAGCGCTTGACCACGTCAAGTTGACACCAAGTCGGTCAGGTTACAATTATGCACTAACAATGATTGATCATTTTTCAAAATTCATGGTTGTAGTCCCAGTAAAAGATCTCACTGGTAAAACAGCAGCTCGGGAATTCCAAAGACATTTTGGGCGACCCTACGGTTATCCTGAAAAGATCCTTACTGATCAAGGTCCTGCATTTGAATCAGAGCTTTTTCAAGAGTTCTGCAATCTCTATGGGTGTCAAAAGATCCGCACTACAGCCTACCATCCCCAGGGTAATGGGCTTTGTGAAAAAGCCAATCAAATCATTATCAACATGCTGAGAACAGTTGCCCGTGAAAAACGATCTGAGTGGCCAGAGCTATTGCCAGAGATCACTGAGATCTATAATAACACCAGACAGGATTCCACAGGGTACACTCCTGCATACCTCCTTAGAGGACAGATAGGACAGTTCCCCGCTGATCACCAAATGGGAGTGATTACAGAGGTTAGGTCCCCACCTTTACCAAATGACACTTGGGTAGCAGAAAGACTAAGGGTTAGTAGAGAACTTCAGGAACTTGTGTGTAAATCTCTGGACCAGGCTAGACACAAACAGGCTCTCCAGTATGACAACGGAGCAAATGCTCAACCCTTGCAACCTGGAGATAAGGTCCTAAAAAAACGACATGTTAGGCATCATAAGTTAGAGGATCGTTGGGAAGACAACGCCTATGTTGTCCAAGAGGCACCACATGATAACCCTAAAGTGTGTAAAATTGTTCCAGAGGATGGAGAAGGTCCATCCCAGTTAGTGTCTAGAGATGATCTCAAAGTCTGTCCCTCCTCTTATACAAGTCCTAGAGTGACCCGTCGGTTACCAGCTACTCCACACGCTCTGTCACAACCAAGACGGACATTACCCTGTATACCCATTCCTGGCCAACATGGTACAGAATTAGGACTTGCTCTGGCTTCCCCTAACTTATACTTCTTTGTGAGACCTACGGTTACACCGTTGCAAAGAGAGACTCCTTCTGTGTCAAGGGAAACAAGTGACTCCATTTCCTTAGAGGACTTTGTATCAGAGACTCCGGATACTCAGGTACTCCCTGTTGAGAGAGAGGAGGCCTCAGAGTCTGAAACAATTTCTCAAAGGAGATCCCAAAGGGTAAACAAGGGTAAACCATCAGCTCGCTACAGCCCTTAAAGGAACTTGCCAAGATCAGCCATAGTAGACTGTGCATTTCAGCTGATCATCTGCCTTGGAGACTGTTGTTTATCTTCACTTCAACAAATAAGCCATATACCTGGTGCCATAGTGGCGACACCATGCTTGGACTGCCCAAAGTTCTACCTCTATGTTTATTATTTGTTCCTAACCCATTTAATGTTTATTCCATTTACTTTGTACTATGGGATATTTAAGCCATTGACTGTTTTCTGTGTTATTGGTAGCCCGAGGACGTGCTACATTCAAGAAGGGAGGGATGTAACCCCCTCACAGGAGTTACTAATGGTTATTTGGCCATAGAAGTGCCTTACATGTTATGATAGTTTGTATATGTTGCCATGTTTATTCTGTATTCATTTGTGTAATGTTGTTAAGCTATTGTTCTCTGGTTTCACTTGTCCTAGTGAGCTGTGGTCTCCATAGCAACACACACTATGGTGAGTGGATCTGTAGCTGGAACAGGAAATAGTCATAGCAGAGAGAGGAAGTAGTATTCTGTAAGAGCCAGGGAAGAAGAAGTGTGGCAGTGGCCATCTTGTGTTTCAGACACTGTGCTGTGAGGATTTCCACAGCAACAGCAGGACAGAGAAGCTGTGTGACAGCGCCCCCATCACTATCAGTAAGAGGACAGGAATTACATCAGGCTGAGCAGAGCTATAACCCTGGCAGCCTGCACCTACCTCTACAAGGTAACTGAGCCCCTGCAGTAGACCAGAAGCTGGATCTGCAGACATCTTAGACTCTCTGCTAATACATGGGAAGGTGTCAGCCAGCTACAAGCCACTGTGCCACAGCTCACTGCTACAGGACAAGTGAACCAGCAGATGCCTGTTACAATAAAGCAGTGAGCACTTCTACTGATCCTGGCCTGGACATTGCCTTCCCTGTAGCTAAGCCCTGGGCAAATGCTCTTTGTTGGAGTAGAGCACTGGCACCCACATCACCATCTCAGCCCAGGGACCAGCGGGTGTCTCAATACTCCAACTGGCGTCACATCTAACTGACTCTGCCTATTACCCTGTGCACCTCTCCTGGGAGTTCTGGTGCCTATAAGGTCACCGTGACAGTCCAGCCTCCTGCACGGTTCTCCCAGGGTGGTCGCAATTGTACATATATAAAAAGCTCTTATACTTCTAACTTCTGCTCAATCTAGTCCAGGCTTTGGCTCAAAAAAGCGCAGCAAAATCTGCAACAAAAAAGCTGCCTTTCCGCCAAGATCTTCTATGATGGGTAGAGTCTAGAGGCCCCACACACTCTGGATGGTCATCCTGTCCAGCCAAATTAACACAATTATTTATTGACAAATTGGAAAGCCGAGGTGATTTTTAAAGATTGATCAATATTTATAGCTAAATTGGCCTTTCTTTGGTCACTATTGTACATGTTTTCATGTATTTGTACTGTGTATGAATAACCTATTTATTATGGAGTCTAGGCTATTTCTAGTGGGAAAATGGTTACAAAGCACAGTTTTCCAACTTTTTATGACAATAATTCTCACAACTACTGTTTTTGTGCCTCCAACGGCACATTCATGAAAATAAAACTACCGTTGAAGTTGTGCTACACTTAATATTTCTCCAGTATACTGGCACAAATGATCACTGAGATCAAGCTATTGTAGATTTCAGCATAGGTGCATGGCCCTGCAGAGGAGCTTTTATGAAGATATATGCACAGGGACGTAACAATTGGGGTAGCAGTGGCTGCCACAGAGCCTGGGATATTAGGGGGCTTGGTGACAGTTGCTACTGTTGTAATGGGTCCTATTTACTTACCAATCCTGGCTCCTGCTCATGGCCGCCGTTGCTTCTCCTTCTGCGGAGGTCACTGTGAGTAGGAGCCGGGATTGGTAAGTGAAGCTGTGGGCCCCACAAACACTATTATTATTATACTCGGCGGTCTTTTCAGACTGGAGGCCCAGGGGAGGTGAGGGAACATAAAAGATAGTGTTACTTATCTTTCCTGGCTCCAGGCAGGCTTCAGGCCTACTTGTGTGACATCACATGGGCTAAGACTTTTGTCCTTATTTGTCACGATGCAAGCCCCAGATCAAGTGATGTCCCGTATGTCATTGAAGATGGCTGACATGAGCAGGGACTGCACCGGAGCCAGGGAGAGGTAAGTAACAGTGTTTTTTAAGTTTGGATCCTCTCCTGGGTCTGTGATAATTATACTTATTATATTATAATTGTTCATGGGTGTCCACTATGGGGCATATTACTGTGTTCAAGGGCCACTATGGGGCATCATACCGTGTCCAGAGCCACTATGGGGCATCATACCATGTGCAGGGGCCACTATGGGTCATAATACCGTGTGCATGGGCCACTATGGGGCATAGCAGTACGCGCAGGAATGCGCGGGGCTGGGGGTTTTCAGCGTGGTTGGTTGGGGTGTGAAGGCACATCAAAAGTTCACCACGGGGCCCCGTCATTCCTAGTTATGCTACTGTATGTGCACCTTGTTATAGATGTGACAGCTCTTCCATCAGCACTGGGAATAGCACTGGGAAGGTATATAGGTGGAAATATTCACCTATATGCCTATCCAGCTGTTCTCTTTTGTTCTTGTTGTGTGCTATTTACATCATGTATTCTTGGCACATTCTACTTTGATGTTATTTTAGAGCTGCATATTTATGTTGGGTTGATTTCAGGGGAATACCTTAAGTTTATATTGTGTGACCTGTGTTGCCTCTTTTTAAGTATGTTTTAATATTTACAATTTCAACAAAGTTTATATTTCCTTATTGTAATATACATACTAATTCCCTTAAAACCCTTGAATCATAACAAGCCCTGCATGGCATATAGACATAACAACTCTTGTAGGAATATCTCAAATCCTGCTTTATTGATAGAAGTTGGTCATCTTACATCACACATCTCTGGATAAGTCAAATCAGTAGGAAAGCTAAAGTGTAACTCCCATTTTTTCCCGGGGATTGTTTGGTGGCCATTTTTGTAATATATTTTTTACCCTAAGTTCCTTTATATTCTAAAACAGGTTGTAACATTCTCCTTAGTAACCCTCTAACTGAGCTGTTACTAAGGAAAGTCCGTACACAGTTATATTGTGAATATGCAGAGCTGACGCATTTACCGATAAGGGAATGGTAACTTCAAATGGCTGTATCTCTGATTCTATACCACTTACAAAAATAGTTCTGGTTTTATAAGAAAGATTCAACAACATAATCTGAGGTATCATTAATTAAAAACATAATTTGTGATTTTAGATACAGCATCAACTGCTGCAATACAGTGTAATAATTATTAATTATGATTGTATTCATGTAACAGTCTTCAGACATGCCCTACAGTATATTATTGTGCCGTGCAAATACCCTAACATGTCTGTTGCATTCAACTAAAGATGATGTCACCACAACCAGTCCAACCAGATAGAAAACTTTATTAATAAACTTCAAAAGCATACTTGTGACTCACAAATTTTAATTAAATATTTTATTATGGGTTGGTGAGAATGAACCAAATCTATAGACATGTCACGTTGTGAAACCTCAGATTGTTTCTAGGGCAAGTACAGCAATGTCCATTATGCAATGTTTCTCCTTGTACTGTTTGCTAGAATGTAAAGTCAGCAAGCTATTTTATTCTGAAGTCCTATTCCTCCCGTCACTGTTATATTCCTGTTTCCTTCTCAGTCATCAACAATGGGAATTTCCTATCCTTAAATATTCCCTCCATCTTTTCATAAATCAATACTGCACATGACTATAGTAAATTTTGTAATATATCTTATTAAAGAAAAAAAGGCTTATATCTTTATTAGTCTAAGTGACTTGTGATATAATGGTTTATGGAGAGGGAAGGGCAGAAAAAGAGGCTCATATACTGCAGCTTCTCAACTCTGCTACACGTTGTTACCTGATCGCTCCTTTCACTCATTTTATGTCATCTTGTTGCCGGAGTGCTTCTGATCAATTCTGTGTTTTTATTTTGTTTTTTTCTCATAGAATAAAGGGTTACTGCCCACTTGGGGAATAATAGCTAATTTACATA
This sequence comes from Leptodactylus fuscus, assembly GCF_031893055.1. Lineage (NCBI taxonomy): Eukaryota > Metazoa > Chordata > Amphibia > Anura > Leptodactylidae > Leptodactylus > Leptodactylus fuscus. The sequence goes on from NC_134268.1 coordinate 91,594,065, forward strand.
TAATCTTCCAGGGGTCACATCTATCGAATGGATGCACAGATTCTAAAAATAACATTTCTAAATTGATCAGGGGTAGAGATTAGCAAACAGTGAAATATTCGAGATTCGATATTCGTATTGAATAGGCCCTCAATATTCGACTATTCGAATGAATATCGAACCCCCATTATAGTCTATGGGGAAAAATGCTTAGTTTCAGGGGAAACCACACTTCGAATCAGGAGAGTCACCAAGTCCACTATGACACCCCAGGAAATGATGCCAACACTCTGGAATGCAACTGGGACAGCAGGGGAAGCATGGCTGGGGGCATCTAAGATGCCCAAGTACCTGTATTACGCCACTATCTCGTTGGGATCCCTGTCAGCTTGCGATATGCGGGAGCTGACTTTTTCCCATAGGAATGCATTGACCAGCGTTGATTGGCCGAATGCCATACAGAGTACAGCATTTGGCCTATCAACGGCTGGAGACTCGTCTGTGAGGAGGCGGAGTCTAAGATCGGTCCACAGCAGTCTCCATTGTGGTCCGATCTCAGATGTAGCAGAGCTGGCCATGAGCTGAGCTATGCTACACCCAACAATCCCTCCATCTACTCCTCCTGTCACACACACAGCTCTGCACTACACCCAACCATCCCTCTATCTACTCCTCCTTTCACACACAGCTTTGCACTACACCCAACCATCCGTCCATCTACACCTCCTATCACACACACAGCTCTGCATTACACCCGACCATCTCTCCATCTACTCCTCCTGTCACACACACACAGCTCTGTACTACACCCAACCATCCCTCCATCTACTCCTCCTGTCACACACAGCTCTGAACTACACCCAACCATACCTCCATCTACTCCTCCTGTCACACACAGCTCTGCACTACACCCAACCATCCCTCCATCTATTGGAATCGAATACCTTGGCCTGATATTCGATCAAATATCAATTTGATCAAACGCCATTCGCTCATCTCTAATCAGGGGCACAACAAGAATCAAATATTGTATGTCATTTTGTATATTGTACTTGGTCTTTAAATTGTTTGTCTGATCATAACAAGTTCACAATACAATACTTCTCCATACATGCCTACAGGCACCTGGATTTGGAAAAAAATATAGAAAGCTTTACCCTACACTACAAGTTTTTTTTTTTTTTTTTTTTTTTTTTTAGCAGGAAAGGCATTAGTTGTTCATTATTCATTCTGGGGTTATGCTATGGTGATAAAGTTGGGAATCACTGCCCTATGACAATAACATCAACTATATTTCTCCTAGTGAATATTGTAGAGGTTTGAGACATCAGAGCTATTAATATAGAGGAGAATTATGACCCTTAGAAATATCAGCAAAAATTATATGACCACATCTTCTCCGACATATTAAAACAGAAAGGGTCCAAAGGCTATTTCAGTATTGTAAATGACACATGGTAGATAGTGGCTTTGATAGAATATTCACATTGGGACCCAAGAACTTCACATCTTACCTTTACAGCTGCTACCTCTGCATTCTCTAATCCTACACTGTGCCTTGGCCATATAATGTAATGCTAGGTTTAGCTTTATTTCCATCATCACAACCTGCTTACAAATCAAACTAGTCTTTGTCTTTCAGCTCCCTCACATATGAAATTAGTTATGGAGAATGATCAGTTACAATGTAAAAACATTAAATAATGGAACTTGAAAGTTATACTTTGTATCTAATAAGAAACTAATACTTACTCATATTATCCATAAACATGATTGACAGGCAGATGATCTAAAGGAGTGGACACTAATCCATTTACTGTGTAACTAGAACCATACATACAAAACCTCAAAACATTTCAATGCTTTATAGGGAAGCTGGCTATGTAAAATGTACAGTATCCATTGACTTCAAACTTTGCTTGCTTGGCAATGTATTAAATCAAAGAATTTTTCTAACAGATTTTTTGTCGGCCCATTAGGAAAACATTATCCTTTTAATCTATTTAAATGCTGCAATTTGGGCAGGAGATAATTGAAAACAAATGTATATTTAAGATTTCAACACTACCCTGGTATATACAATACATCTGCATTTTAGTAATTAGGCAGACATTTAGTGGACAAATCTGTATCTCCAGGCCATAACTTGGTAGGCTCTTAATCTGTTCAGAATCTTACATTTCAAGCCATTTTTTCATCAAGTCAGTCAGTTAATCAAAGTCCAAGTATGGTCAAGCTGAAGTCATAAGACATTTAATGTTTGCCACTGGGCTTATCTGGGAAAATGGCTCTCTTTATTTAGATTAAGATTGCAATGTAATTAAAAATCATGTTTTGAACTAAGTCAGCACATATAATTGTAAGTGATTCAGATCAGCTTCAGGGTGTTCCTTGAATGACTTGCATTTCATTTTCATTTAGAGCTCTTTGTAAACAGTACTGTACTGCACATTTCACTAGACACAGAGGACAATGATGGAATCCCCGTGTGTCTTACAGAGTCCATGAATTGAGGATATTCTACAAATCCTCTGAGTCAATCATATTTTAATGATATGTACTGAATGATTAGAAAAGTTTTATTAATTATATATTTTTTTATTCTGTTTGATTGATTTCTTAATATAATTATTACCCTCTTTTGGAGGAAAGTTTGGAACTCTGTAGTTAAAGTTAACACATCATACCATAGAACAGGGCTACAGAACTCGTCTTCATTCATGACACACGTTGATATATATTATTACAGGAAGGGACCTGACATGGATATTACACACTTAAAAGAAGCACATTTGTGTTCACTAGAAGAGGACCTTTCATCACTTCCAACCAGTCCAACTGGTTACAAGAATTAATAGCTGCTGCTCCTCTAGCCTCCACCGTTCCCAAGCAATCAGGGCTGTTAGATTTAGTACCTCTATACTGTCAGGAGGGCGGTGTCAGGCAGGAGCAGACAAAGGGGTGTGATTCTGAGCTCTGACACTGTCTGCCTCTGATTGGAGCTCTGAATCACACCCCTTGCCTGACATGACAGGGCTTAAATAGCATATCAGGGTCCAAAGCTAACTGCACTTGGTGCTCAAGATTGGTCAACTCAATATATCAAAATAAATCTTAAAGTGCTTTCCCTCATTTGGAACTTATAACAACAAAAAACCGAGAACTCTAAAATTCACTTTTAATAAGCATCAGTAAAACAGGAATTTTGCTGCCAATAAATATTTTTTAAAAACCTTCACAAGAAAGTGGGAAAAAGTAAGTTAACCAAATCTTTGGGAATAAATCCCTTAATATTGTGTAGGTTTCCCTCTTAATACACACCCAGTCTAAAAATACATATGCTCATAAATATTGAGACCTATATCACTATGCGCAGGTAACCAATAAGCCCATATGTCTGGTCAGTGGTATATCAAATGCACTCTGTGTTGATTTGCACATGGGAGCTATCATAACACAAACTGGGTCAAAAATGGTTTCCAAATAAACCGATATCACATAGATCATAGAGCCCTAACAGGAAAGCCAGTTAATGCTCATTATCTTTGTAATGGGTCCACCTTGCCATTGTTTAAGGCATAGCTAAGGCTCTAGGCATCTGTATTACTGCCCATATAGCTACAGCTGACGCATTTCCACTAAACTGAGTTTCTTCAGAAGTGATAATATTGTTGAAGAAAAAGGTAACTTTTATTAAGTTTTGCATCCCACCCCCACATGGTCCCTGGCACTAATGAGTGGCCATGAAGCATAGGCCGAAGTGCCGAGTATTAAACTAGAAATATATTTATATTGGATAAAGGGCTACCAAAAATACAGAAATATACACAATAGGTGCCCTCAAAACAACTAGAAGGGTAAAATATTTTATTAATTATTTTAAAACAAGAGTGGACGATAAAGCAGCCCCCTAAGGTCATATACTCACCAGCTTACATCAAATACTGCTGACTTACTATCAACAAATCTAGGAGCAAGTGCTGCGGAGAAGGGAGAGGGGGAGTGGATGGGGGAAAAAAGTTTGATTAATCCACGTTAATCCACATAGGTGACTGCTGAAGTTAGATTTGTATAGTGCAGCACACACCATGAGTTACAAACCCCCCCTCCAAAACAGCCCTCTACCTCATGTAACCCTTTTACCTAACATGTGATAAGTGGGTGTTATAATAGAACAGGCATGACCACAAATTGCTTATATAATGCGGACTGCACTGTAGTGAGGGGTGTGAGACAAGGGTAGGGGTGGACTAGAAAACATGAACATGAGCTGACTCAAAGTACATAAACCGCAATACTCAGCAGCATGCACTAAAACTGCCCATGATTGGGGCTCCAGTGTATGATAACTGCGGGTCAGTAATTTCACGTGACTTAATAATAAAGTTCCGGTAAGATGCAGTGGTCGCCCAGTTAGTAACATATGGCAGACCAACACAATAAGATTTTTAGTCTCGGCGGAGCTAACAGAGTCACTCAGCTGATAAAATACAACCGGCCAGCCTGCACTTGAGGCTCACGAACCTAATGATGATGATTCCTACACAAAGGCATGTGCAAATGAGTCTAACAGTGTCTCTATGCATTTCACTAGTGTGCCCTAGTTCATCAGGAGACTTAATACACCCTAGAATAGTATAGATTGCAGTCAAAGCTGCAATTCCCAGGACCCTGATGGTAGGTCCTGGTACTTCATAGAGGCCAACGCCATGTCTGCTGCTGCCCGCTCTTAAATAGGACTATAGTGGGGTCAAACTGCTCCCCTCGATCACACCTCTCAACGGGGCGCCAAGCAGTGCGATCGCACGCCTCTATCATCATCAGTTGGGCGTGTCAAAGGATTAAAGCATCTTGTTACCAAGTAACTGAAGAAAGACAGCCCCACAGAGCAGGAAATACAAAAGATACAAACGGAGACTATTGGGAAGCCAGTCAACAATAAGTAAAACAACTGAAAAACCAGTAGGCAACATAATCCTGATAGATGAAGGAATAACATGTACAATTATAGTAACAGCATAGGGTCCGATAGCACATACTATGCCGCCAGTACAGCAATGTGACAAACCACCATCCCAAAGATATGTATATTAAGACAAAGCCAATACTGTTAATCTCATGGTCAAAGTCAGCACATTTTACTTATTGTTAACTGCCCCCCCCCCTCAAAAAAAATAAATGCTTGCTCAAAAAAACCTTAAAATATTTTTCACTAATTGGACTGTAAATGACATCAGTCCTGTATTGTGTCCACCTACCACCCTACCACTGACTATTGGATGAGAGGCTGTCAGCTGATATTAGGTGACACTAGAATGTCACAGTGACTCACAGACATGTCTGTCTTTTACAAATGGTGGTGTCCATTTTAGTTAATCTGAGACAAATCGCCATTTCTTTGGTTTTGTTAAAAACCTGAAAAATTGTAATGTTTGGGTCAAACCTGGCTCATGAGAAGTTGGTGTGCTCACCTCTAGTCCGTGTGCTAGCTTTTATAAACTCAGATATCAGGGATGGAATTTTTTTTATGTATAGGTAGCAAAAATGTTTTATCTTTTTTATGAGATTGGATGTTCTGTATTTATCAGCGACCACTACCAAATTTAGAAATATATGCAATGAGTGCAATAACCTGTTATTTTTCTTAAAGTAAGAGTTCTATTTTGACAAACAATGATGTCTGTACCTTTGACCGACATGGCTAAAACTGCTCATACAAATTATATTAATCCCAGCTGACTCTACTGATGTCTGCAGGATTGGGCAACCATCTACTGTCCAAGAAGACCCTGACAGAAGATTTTTGGAGAGAGAGTTATCAATCAGATGGATTGCAACATACAGTCTAAACATGCTGTGTATGGGGGACTGTTAGGAGAAATACAGTCCTATGAAAAAGTTTGGGCACCCCTATTAATCTTAATCATTTTTAGTTCTAAATATTTTGGTATTTGCAACAGCCATTTCAGTTTGATATATCTAATAACTGATGGACACAGTAATATTTCAGGATTGAAATGAGGTTTATTGTACTAACAGAAAATGTGCAATATGCATTAAACCAAAATTTGACCGGTGCAAAAGTATGGGCACCTCAACAGAAAAGTGACATTAATATTTAGTAGATCCTCCTTTTGCAAAGATAACAGCCTCTAGTCGCTTCCTGTAGCTTTTAATCAGTTCCTGGATCCTGGATAAAGGTATTTTGGACAAACAATTCAAGTTCAGTTAAGTTAGATGGTCGCCGAGCATGGACAGCCCGCTTCAAATCATCCCACAGATGTTCAATGATATTCAGGTCTGGGGACTGGGATGGCCATTCCAGAACATTGTAATTGTTCCTCTGCATGAATGCCTGAGGATTTGGAGCGGTGTTTTGGATCATTGTCTTGCTGAAATATCCATCCCCGGCGTAACTTCAACTTCGTCACTGATTCTTGAACATTATTCTCAAGAATCTGCTGATACTGAGTGGAATCCATGCGACCCTCAACTTTAACAAGATTCCCGATGCCGGCATTGGCCACACAGCCCCAAAGCATGATGGAACCTCCACCAAATTTTACAGTGGGTAGCATGTGTTTTTCTTGGAATGCTGTTTCTTTTTGGACGCCATGCATAACGCCTTTTTTTATAACCAAACAACTCAATTTTTGTTTCCAAAATGAAGCTGCCTTGTCCAAATGTGTTTTTGCATACCTCAGGCAACTCTATTTGTGGCGTACGTGCAGAAACGGCTTCTTTCTCATCACTCTCTCATACAGCTTCTCCTTGTGCAAAGTGCGCTGTATTGTTGACCGATGCACAGTGACACCATCTGCAGCAAGATGATGCTGCAGCTCTTTGGAGGTGGTCTGTGGATTGTCCTTGACTGTTCTCACCATTCTTCTTCTCTGCCTTTCTGATATTTTTCTTGGCCTGCCACTTCTGGGCTTAACAAGAACTGTCCCTGTGCTCTTCCATTTCCTTACTATGTTCCTCACAGTGGAAACTGACAGGTTAAATCTCTGAGACAACGTTTTGTATCCTTCCCCTGAACAACTATGTTGAACAATCTTTGTTTTCAGATCATTTGAGAGCGGGCTGTCCATGCTCGGCGACCATCAAACTTAACTGAACTTGAATTGTTTTGTAGAAAGAAATGGTCCAAAATACCTTCATCCAGGATCCAGGAACTGATTAAAAGCTACAGGAAGCGACTAGAGGCTGTTATCTTTGCAAAAGGAGGATGTACTAAATATTAATGTCACTTTTCTGTTGAGGTGCCCATACTTTTGCACCGGTCAAATTTTGGTTTAATGCATATTGCGCATTTTCTGTTAGTACAATAAACCTCATTTCAATCCTGAAATATTACTGTGTCCATCAGTTATTAGATATATCAAACTGAAATGGCTGTTGCAAACACCAAAATATTTAGAACTAAAAATGATTAAGATTAATAGGGGTGCCCAAACTTTTTCATAGGACTGTATCTGTTGACTGGGTAAGTTTTTAACTATGTTGCCGCTATCTAGGAACTCTAAGCTTTGATCAGGCAGTGCATTTATACTGAATAAGAAGGAGAATAAAACACTCGCAGGCTACTCGTATGGTGACTTATATCACTATGAACAAAAAGATTGGTCAGTTAAAATCCACAAGGCCAATCCTTACCTCCAAATGGGTCCTTATTAGATGGTTGGTCTGTCCCATTAATGTGTATAGGCTGCTTTCTACCTTTCAGTTGTATAAACAATTAATGCAGAATTACTAATGTATTAGCTCAGTGTGCCAGGAGAGGCATATGAGAACATATTAGAAGATACTCAATCGCTTTATAGCTTTGCTCACTTTGGTATCAGTTTAGTTGTTAAGATACCTCAGTATCTTAAATGGACATGATAGATCCATTAGAATTCATTTTGTAATAGCTCCCATTGACTTAATATAGGTTTATACAATTTTTTTGATAGATAAAATAGTAGATATCCTCTTTGGAACAACCTGTATACATAATCCCATTCAAATGAATGGGATTTAAAACTGACCGCCGTGTCAGGGTGGTCTCATTGGGACCATTTAAGTATATTGGATGGTAGTCAATCTTTAAATCTAACTACCATCCAATATACTTAAATGGTCTCATTGAGACCACCCTGACAGTGGTCTACATAGCCGTCGCCTATGTAGTTTCTCTGGGGAATAGGACGGAAACCCGGCGGACTGACAAAGGGGACACAGGGACGTAAGGGTGAATGGCCCCTTAGCCTGCATTAATGGCCAATGTGCACAAAAGGGCAGTATTTGGCATTTGTATCACACAGGTACAGAAGTTCTTTCATTGACACCACATACTGAGGCACAGTATAGTGTTAATATATGAGAAATATCACTTCTAATAGAAGGTATATGATATTCCGGAGCATGCATGAGCTTCCTAATAGATATATTGCATGATGCAGCTGCAGGTAGGTTCCTTGTCCTAGTGACTCATTTAACTAGAGCAGTGGTTTGGCATTATTGTGTATTGTGTATAGCGGCACACTCTTTAACTGCTATATGTTGATTAACAAAAGGTTATTTTTAATTAGATATATTAATTAGATAGGAGTGCTGCTAGCGGTATCTAAAAGGGTCCCATGCTGGCACTGCATGATTGGGAAATCACAAAGAGACCAAGGTTGATTTAAATTACAAAAAAAAAAAATCTATAACTGCTATAAAAATCCAATTAAAACATCAAAACAAAACTATATAGTGGAAACACCAGTGAAAGTTGGAAATGTAGCAAATCTCTGGTATTCATAGATTGTTGAGATAATTAATATCTTTTCTAATAGATCCAGATGGTAGAAATGACTCTAAACATAATAATAACTCTGGAATATGATTATAGATTATTCTGAAATAAGAGTAATTTACTATATAGAAATCCGCCTAAAATGATGGTTAAAATATTTAATTTTTTTATGATTAAAACTTTTCTATATTTATACAAGCAGAAGAGACCAGGCATGAACATACTCAGTAGAAACGCGTAGCACTTATATTACGAGGGTAATGGAATGAAGGGATCTAGTAGAGGTACTGTATATTTAGGGTCCGCATAGAATAGAAATCTCTGATACTCTACTTTCCCTGTGTCTACGACTTTTTCTCATCCTATTGATCCAATGCAGATAGTGCGAATATGGATAAGGACAGGCACTGATACTATGTAGAAATGATTAAAGACCCGCTACAAAAGCAGTGCCATCTGCATCATGTTATAGAACAGGAGTAGCTGAGCAGAACCGTGTCCATTGTGAGTTTAGTAGTTTTGTGGACATCCCCCCTTTGTGACTGACTGGCCTTCCCTGGAGTTTGCTGTCTGTCATGAGTAGGACTGCCCAATTGACCACTAAGCTCAAAATGAGTGGGCATTTATTGAATAAAATACAAGTTATTCCTTATGCACACATCTGTTTTTCACATACATGACAGAATTTGCAGACATAATTCGGACACACTATAAAAATAAAAATGTTCTCTTTGGTCCATTTTAAGAATCACTAGTGCCCATTAAAATCTATGGGTCAGTGAAATAAGTGGAGAGCATACAAAGCACCATCAAACTACAAAAACTACAAAAAAAAATCTTCACAAAAAAATGGATGAACCACTGACATAACATAACAATAAAATCAAAACATTCATCTAACATTGTGGAAAACATTGATAAAACTGATGTGTGAATAAGGCCTTAGAATGAATCTTTCCCACAGAACTGTTTGTTAACCTGTTCACCTCCTCCTGCTCTCTGACATGTTGCTGCAGATTGCGCTGTATTTTCTATGTCGCAAATTGCGTAAAGGCGAATTCAACAGTGGCAAAAGGGTGAATGGGAGAAAGGTGCAGTATTTAAAAGAAGAATCATTTTTTCTAGTTCCCATGTAAGCCTTTCGTGGCTGAAACTGGAATACCTGTCTGTCTGCTGGAGCCAGAGGTGGCTGGGAATAAGGATTCAGCTCAACAGCCTGTTCTACGTTGTTCCCGTAAAACCCATAGAAGTGTATCGTACTTAAAGAAACCGTGTAGCATAGTTTCTGTAAGTCCTATTCAGAAACAGTGTGCTACACATCACTGTACTCACTATTTCCTTTATAACTGTTTACTTCTAGGAGATTTATGGAAACAACGTAGACTGCTCAGCTGCATCCATACTCCTGTCCACGTCAGACTGCTGCGGTTATACTGATATTCTGATATTCTAACCCCTTGTTCATATCTACGTTTGTATTCCATCCGGGAGAGTCCGCATGGGGACCTCCCGAACGGAATACCAAACGCAATTGCAAGCACTGTGCAGTAAAAGCACATGGACCCCATAGACTATAATGATCTGGCAGCAAGAACATGGACCCCATTATAGTCTATGGGGATCTGTGTGCTTTTACTGCACAGCGCTTGCAATTGCGTTTGGTATTCCATTCGGGGGGTCTCCATGCGGACTTCCCCGGATGTAATACAAATGCAGATGTGAATGGGGAGTAAGGGTGATGCCCCTATACAAATATTAGTAAGGGAAGTGATTTGACTGCATAGAACATCCAACAGAATCATACCCATAATCTATTCAATAATATCTAAAAAGATACATATTATTGCAACCCACTAAACTGAAATCACATATAAATGAACCCTAAATCCAGACTTCTATATGGTGTATACTATAGAGCAATTCTCCCTGTACACAGGGTCTTTGTCTGCCTTTCCTCACCTTCATTCCATTGTACTTACTAGGCACATAAAAGGTAAGTGAGGTTATGAAGAGGCATGCTATATAAGATAATGCCGGCTCCTCCAGACACTGGAATTACTCACTACTTGTCCTGTGTTCTATAATGAAGAATGTCTCACCCAAACAACCGCAAAGTTGTTCCCTTACAAAATCTTTCACCTTAAACAATCTGCTTTGGTCCACACCCTGTTAAATCAGATTCATGAAATGACACCATCCCCAAGCAGGTACTAGCTGCTACATGCGATAAGCCCATGAGGAGGCTTGTCTCCTTTATAAACTATTGGAATAATACACGAGATTGCCCCTGTCCAGACAAGCTTGAGGTATCTTGTCAGTATATTGCTCTGGCATTAAGCAGTGTTAGGTGCTGTATACTGCCGGCAGAGCCTTCCTCTATTGTGTCAGGAGATATTATGGACTTTGCTTTGATAATATATTATTTAATAGGTACAGCTTGAATTATGACGTGTTTTTATTACTTTGTACTCCTATTTCAGCCTCAGTCATGAGCAAAACCCACACCTTTGTCATTGTTTAACTGCTGTATTTCTATGGTGTTTATATGTGGTACTGTAATGGATTACAACATTGCTTTATCTCATTCTTTTGAGGTAATAGATCTGTATTAAGAAGAATGAGTCATTCATAATGAGATAATGCT